>NC_142950.1:28862555-28901816 GCF_046866305.1 Octopus bimaculoides | reverse complement strand
TGTATGTATATATATATGTATATATATATATATGTATATATATATGTATATATATATATATGTATATATATATGTATATATATATATGTATATATGTATGTATATATATATGTATATATATATATATGTATATATATATGTATATATATATATATGTATATATATATGTATATATATATATATGTATATATATATGTATATATATATATATGTATATATATATGTATATATATATATATATATATATATATATATATATATATATATATGTATATATATATATATATATATATATATATGTGTATATATATATATATATATATATATATATATGTGTATATATATATATATGTGTATATATATATATATATATATATATATATATATATATATGTGTGTTTGAAAGTATATATTCAGAAACCAGCATTATGCAATATAAGGTTGTACCTACCAATCACAGAGCCTCTGCCTTGCTGTTTCATCTGATAGCAATGACAGACAAATTTATCCCAAATTACACGTTAAAAAATAGGACATATTAGATAGTGTAGTCTGATATAAGCCATATCTGAAAATACTAGAGGGTCATGGCATGAATATATTTGGTTATAAGTCTGCTTGATCAAGATGTATTAAATAGTAACAACAGCACTTAAATCGACTATATCAAATATCCTGAAGTATATTAGTTTTGTTCGCTGAAGTAGCAAATTATAGTTGACAATGAACAATTGACAATTTTAAGTATCTATTATATATTCAAAAAGTATTAGTAGGTACTTCTTAATATTATATTTAGAATATTTATTTTTGTTAACTATATTTTATCATATCAACCTTAAACCTTTGCATCATAATTTCAGCTTTCACCAAAGCTTTATCTTCTTTAAAACAACTTTTATGTAGGTTTTAGAGGAAATCATTTTCATAAAATTTCATTTCAAAAATTGTTTAAATGTGTGATCAGACACCAATTGCAAACAATTTTCAGGACAGCCACTTGTGATTTCTTGTAGTTTGTATCTATTTGTGGTTTATTTATCTTTTTATAGTTTCTTCTTATATTAAATTTTTTGACTGCTATTGTATAACATATGGAAAACATAGCTTTTGTAATAGAGCACCTATGCATTCATTTCCTTCATCTTGTTTTCATATTCTAACATCGTGTTTTCATATTTCAATGTGTTTAGTATTTGTAGTAGATAAACTTGAGTATTAACAGTGTAATACCATAAATATTTCTGCCTATATTTGTTTATTTCTACAAACTGTTTTGACTAATGTTTTACACACTAGAAGACCAAAATAGATTAAATATATCCTAGTAACACAGATGTTTAAAATGAACTTTTGTTTTAAAACAATTTAAAACAATTATTTTGTTCATTCGTATGTATGTAGATGTGTGTGTATATGTATGAAAAATATATATACTATGTGTATTTGTAAATTCCTAATGAGTAAAATATTTAGATCATAATGAATGTTTCAGCTGCTTGAAAATAAACCATATGAACATTAGATATTTTCTGGTGTGAAGATAATTTGTACACTGGCATAATGTTCTTACAAATACTTATAAATTAATCATAATTCAATTAAGTGATATACTAAATATGTTTACAAACACTAATAATATTACTGTACTTGTAAAGGTTTGCATGGAACGTTTGTGAATAATACAGCTTTGCATACAAAGGACTAATATCAAATACCTCCAATGTAATAAAACATTTCTCTTTTTCATTTTTAATATGCAAATTATATAACATTGAAAATGTTCACTGAACATAGATTTAAATGCTTGGTGAAGTCATTGCAGTATCAGCTTGATTGTGTCATGATATTTGTTCTGGCTAAGTTCAGTATTTTCTGAGATCAGCTTAGCCTTTCATCCTTTTTGAGAAGTAACAACCTATTGCTGGTGCAGCCCTTCTCCACCAGTTGTTACATATCTGTACATTCCACTGGGTTAAGGGTGGGAGGGACAATAGGGTGTCTGTGTTTGCAAATGACAGCTATAGTTGATATATATATATATATGTGTATATACTTCATGTATGCACTATATCTGATGCATCTTTATGAGTGTGTCTATGTCTGTGAGTATGTAACTTAGACTACCATTAATACAAAGCAGGGCTCAGGCTATAAACACACACACACACACACACACACATATAATTTCCAACATTATCAGTTTTATATCTATGCATGAATTTATTTCTAATCATTCATTATTTTAACCATATTTTCTATAAATAACAGTAAGTGTAATACTAAATAATTTTATTTTATTGCAGAATGTATTTCATTATGATAACTTATGATAGTTATAATGTTATTTCAATTATAAGCTTGAATAGAATGAAAGGATGTACTCAACATTTTCCAATATATATATATATCTTGATAGACATAGATTTATATAATTTGATTAATTCCTACATGTAAAAATTTAAAATCATATGTATTTTAAAAATTTGCTTATATAAAACTATTAATATATTTGTTTTAAATTTGTGATATTTATCAAACACCCGCAATTTGATGTTGAACATATAATTTTGTATGAAATGAAGCAAATTGACTTGATATTATTATGTAGACCTCCAACAAACTGAAATGTAGTGATTATGATAGTAACAGTAGCAAATGGTGTCAAGAGAATCAACCATGATATCATGCATGGATCTATCACATACTTTCTTGTTTGTAACCAATATCATATTATTTGGCTATATCCAGAGGATATATTTTATCACACTGAAGGAGGAGCCTATCACTTTGATATCTGCATGTAAGCATAAAAATTGTGACTTTCTTATATTGGTTACTATAAAATATTAGATAACTGACTTTATTTTTTTATTTTTCTCTTTACAGGTCGCTAAGCAACACATGAAACTTTTTAAGTATATTAGAGTGTTCAACACTTGAACAACAAACATTTATCCTAGTAAATTGTAAAAAAATTTTGTAAGCTGCTCTTAAAACAATTTACTATCAAACTATGGGGATTGTATATATATTTATATATATATATATATATATATATATATATATACAGATATATATTTATAATAAACAGTTCCACTAAATAAGGGTTGTCTTTCCTTAATGTATGTGCTTGTCTAGGAAATATGATTGCACAAATTGATATTATATATATATAGCACATTTTTATCTTTATTTTTTATCACTATATACTAATTAGACTAGAAGCAATAATATCAATCACCTCTTGCACAGACATTTATTAATTTTGTATTGTGTTTAGTGATAGTCATTTCACCATAGAATGGATATGTTTATTGTTTGTAACAACAATTTTCTAAACTATTTTTGAACCTAAGTGTAGTTCCAAAAAATTAAGAAAATTTTTAACGTAATTATATCAGTGACTGACAACCACTAGTGGAAATATTAGTATTCGGCTAACTGTAATAATAATGAATTTATAAATTTCTTACATAATTCATATAACTTTATTTTACCACAATGTAAAATGTGTCTTTTATTAGACAGTTAGTGAGTAGGTGATAACTAAATTTACTACATATCATTTTAGCCTATTGTTTCTTTAGATCACTTCAAGCATCAGACATTTTAGGTTGCCTTCTTGGTTACTGGATTTCTATTATGAGAATGAAGAAATAAGTATAGTGTGAAGCAGAAATAACAATGAAAAGATGTTGACAAAGAAATATATAATGGACATAATATGAGAATCACAGTTTGTAAGAAACATTTACTGAATTATATATATTAACATTATCCTCTTTTATATTGCAGAAATAATCTTTACAATTCTTTTAATAAGTATTTTATAAGAAATATTTATATAGCTATTTTAATATTCAATTTGATTTCCTCAAGTACAAACTGATTCTTATCACATTTCAAATATTGTCACTTGGGTTATAGTCATCACAGCTTTGGTTTCAAACACAATCACCAACAGCACTACTGATTTCACTTGGTAAGCTTGAATATTAATCACATGGTAAGATTCAATATCGCAATATCACTTGGTAACACTAAATATCACTTCACCTTTTATTTCATGAACATAATCTAATATTTCATGAACATAATCTAATATTTCATTCACAGTTTCACATTTTAGTAGTATTTTACAGGCACATGCAATACTACTGATGGCTTTATCCAGAATTAGTACTAATAACATTTCTTTTATTTTCAGTATTTCACAATTTACATCACAGCAATGCTTTAATCTACATTGAATTTTTGTGTGTTACATTTGTATAAACTGTCCATCTTGGTCTAACTGATGTAAATTATAAAGTTTCTCTTTTATAAATCTGACATATGATAATCACAAGAATAATGACTGTAACTTCTCGTTATTTTTCAAAAGAGATTTCAAACTCCTCTGTAAGCAACAGGCAAAAACAAAAACAAAAAAAAAATGAAAAGTGCAGTTCTTTAGTTGACTTTTAATGAAAACTAGATATTTTCTGTACAGAAAAGTAAAGCATATATAACTAGAATATAACTGTCACAAATATTTTCCCTATTTTTTAGTTCTAAGATAATAGCTACTTTTTTTTTTTGTCACTTTAAGAATATAAAAATAAAGTATTAACAATATCTCATTATTGTTCTGTCTGAATCTGTGTTACGTATCTATACATTTTTATTTTTGATCAGAAATTCTGTTTGCTAATTATGAATATCACTTATCAACAACACTTCAAAAATTCAATTCAAACATTATACTTTTGCCATTTCATATATATATATATATATATATATATGATGATGAGATATATATATATATACATATATATATATATATATATATATATATATATATATATATATATATATATATATATATATATATATATATATATAGCTGGACAGTTGTTTTTTTAATAATTATATTATTTTATTGAAAGATTCTAATATTTGCCAACTGCTTTTTAGAATTAATTCTATCAGTAGTTCATGCACTACAGAACAATCATTTGATGTAATTTCTAAAATTATTACCTATTTAATGAATATATATGTAAGACGTTGGGCTATTGATGTGATTTTATTTAGATTTATTTCTTTTGCTTACATTGCTCATATTTTTATAGTTTGAATTTTAAATATTCTTTTCATTATATTTATTTTCAATGAAATGATATTATAGCTACATTGACAATAGCATAATGGAACTGAAATAAATAAAAATTGTAAAATAAATAAATAAATAAATCAAAGGAAGAAGTAAATACAAAAATTTATCTGATATTCCAAATAGTTTGCTACTTTGCAAATTAGAGATCATCAAATGATTTTCAAACTGTAATCGAAGAATTATTTAGCCTCAAATGTATCCTAATTCACTGTTCATTGTATACTAACTCGGTAATGGTGGTCAACAGAGTATTTATTTAATTTATAATTAAAAATATTTATTCATAATTTTCAATTAAAGATATTATCTATACAAATAAACATATTTTACAAAAGGAAGTGAATTATTATACAACAGAGGTTTTAAAGAGAATCAGAAAGCAAAGCATCTGAATGTGAAAATAACCAGCATCTGATTCTCTTTCTTAATTTTATCTTCATTAATTGCCTTCTATTCATGATGGTGAAACACAGCAAATTTGGTGACTTTTAAGAATGCAAAATGTAAGACATTTTCAGAAAATTCCTTGTAAAAAGTTAATGAAGTTTTCTTCTCTCTAGTAATAAAAGAAATCCTTAACAGGTATGTCTGTTATTTTTATACATTCAATCATTAATTTGAATTATTTCTTTCTTCACCAGTAAACCACTTAATTAGATACATCCAGCACCTGCACATTCAATTTATATCTTTAAACATTTAATTTTTTAATATACATAAAGACATATGAATTTTATTCTAACTGTATTTTATTTTTATTGTTTTTAGAAATCGATGATAAAGATGGAGGTAAGTCAAAACAACCCCAGAAAACAGGGTGGGCAAGATTAGAATTCTTATAAAACATTTATTCAATTTTTATTAAATCAAATTTTAAGTTATATTTTTTGGAATGTGTCAGTATCTTATGTAATTCGTTATGTTAGCTTTTCATATTTGTAACTCACGCAAGCTTTATGTAACCTTCAAGCAATGGCTACCATTGATCAATTGATGAACTTATGTAGAAACATTGAGAATTACTTTTTGTTTCATAACAAAACAAAAAAATAATCAGTTTTTGTTTGCTTTTCTTTTGCTAAATATTAAATTGCTGACAATGGTTTAAAGCAGGGATGTCCAACCCGTGGACCACATTGCGGCTGCTGGCAATTCAAATTCTAATTCTATGTGTTATTTTCTAGTTAAATTTTCATTAATTTTGATAATGTATGATGAGAAAATTATTCTTGGAGTGTGCTATTTTGAACGGACCAATGAAAACCCCAATAGAGGGAGATAAACTGAGGGAGGCCATGGGGTTTATGATGTAGAATGGGTGACTCTATGTTGAAGAGCCAGTCATTTTGTTGATGCATAATTAACAGCCATTATTTCATTATGTGAAGCTTTGTTAGAAGATTTAATAACCAGATTTTTCTGACTTCAGAAACTGAACTGAAATTGTTGAGTGATCCATTTTCATTCATTTATATGGAAGCACTAGCCAAATACTAGCTGGAACTCATTGATCTTCAAAGTAGAGAATCTTTGAGAACTTATCATAGAGAACATGCCCTTCTTGACTTTTACAAGAAATTGTATTCTTTCAATGAATTTAATCAAATTGCCAATTTAGCTAGAAAACTATTGTGCATGTGGGGTAGTACATACTGCTGTAAACAGTTCTTTTCATGTATGAAAAACGTCAAAACTGCTGAAAGAAATAGATTGAGTGATTGTCATTTAACTAACATTCTTAGAGTAAAGAATATACCATAAAAGCAGATATTGAGAATATCATAAAAGAAAAACAATGACAAAAATCACATTGATTTTATGTTGTGTAAGTATAATTTCATTTTTACTGACAATAGCACATTATTTTGTATTTGTATTTTTTATTAAAAAATTTTATTCACTATATTTTGAACTTTTAAAAAGTTTATATCTTAGTATCTTTGTGGTGCAGCGAATATACTTAAATTTATAATTTGGCCCACTAGGAAAAAAGGTTGGACATCCCTGGCTTAAAGAATGCAGCCCATTTTAAAGTGCAAATACCATATTGATCTTTTGAGCTCATATAACTGCTTACAATATAATATATGCTAATATTATTCATGATAATACATATCTGATAGGTATTTGAAATGTTAAGTTTATTTTAAAGAGTTTATTCAATTTTTGTTCTTTTTTTTTTGGTAGTAATTGTATGATTTATGTTCTTTCTTCAATTTAATTGAATATACTACTAGAATTTATGTAACTCAAATTGTAATGGTTATGTCTAATATTTTTTATGTAATTCTATTTTATCTTGTTTTGTGATACTCCTTTAATTTGTTCTGTCTTGTTTTGGATATATTTTGTCCTGTTCTCTGTTTACTTGGTTTTTGCAATCGATATTGCTTTTGTGTTTGTTTGATGTTCATCATGAAGTCTGTTTTACGGTTCCTTCTGTGCTATTTGTCCATGTTCATTGGGTAAATTGTATATCTTTGATGTTTTTCTGTATCTAGCTTTCCATTTAAAATTTGCCCCAGTATGGCAACTCAGGCAATAGTTTGTATTGTTCAGTTTATTGGGGGATTTCTTTTTGTGCTTGTATTTTATGGTGTTCACGTGTTGGTTGTTTTTGTCTATTGCTGTGTAAATTTAGTTCATCTATTCTCTCAACTCTTTGGCAAACATCAGAGGGCAATTCTATATTTAAGAGATGAGGAATTATGTACATTATTTACATTTGATGGATATTTGTCCTCATCTTGTTTGTTGTTAACATAACATTTCAGCTGATATACCTTCCAGCCTTCATCAGGTGTCTTGGAGAAATTTCAAACCTCGGTTCTCATTCCTAAGATAGTTTTTGATGTTATTATTATTATTATTATTGTTATTATTCAGGTCACTGCCTGGAATTGAACTCGGAATCTTGGGGTTAGTAGCCTGTGCTCTTAACCACTATGCCACAGGCATATGGCATAGTGGTTAAGAGCATGGGCTACTAACCCCAAGATTCCAAGTAGTAACCTGAATAATAACAATAATAATAATAATAACATCGAAAACTACCTTAAGAATGAGAATCCAGGTTCAACAAACAAGATGAGGACAAATAATCATCATATGTAAATAATGTATCAGAGGGCAACTTTTGTCAGTTTGCCCATCATTGTTCAACATTGTTCTGTTTTCAACATTATTCTATAGGCAGATGCGGGCCAGCAAATGCTGATATCGTCTTCCTTATTGATTCTTCTGCAAGTGTATCACGAGTAAACTTCAAGAAGATGCTTATGTTTGTAAAAGATCTCATATCTGATGCTGATATTGATTCGGTTGTACGAGTTGGGTTATTAACCTTTAATGAACGAGTTACGATACGTTTCTATTTAAATACCTATTCAACAAAAGATCGTGTAGAAAATGCTATATTAAATGTTCCATTTGAATCCGGCACCACCAACACTGCTGATGCTTTAAGGGACATGCGTACTAAAATGTTTGTAAGAGAATATGGAGATCGTTTGGATGTACCAAATATTGCGGTCATTCTCACAGATGGTGTCTCAAGTGTAAATAGTAATAGAACTATAATAGAAGCTAAGACCGCTCACAGAGATGGAATACAAATTTATGCAATTGGTATTGATTTGGTTGACACAAGAGAACTTGATGGAATAGCTTCAAGGCCTACTAAAAAGTATCGGCATACAGTTCAAGACTTTGAAGAGCTGAAGTATTTAAAACAGAAAATTTTCCAAAGGTTTTGCAGACCAGGTAAGTTTTTGTTAGATTGTTCAAGTCAATATATGACTATAAGCAGCACTTGTCTAATACATAGTGTGGATGAAATTGGCTTAGAAATGGCCAAATCCAATGCATATATATCCTTTGTCTTCTTTTGTCTCTCACTTTAGTATTCCTTTGTTAATAAAGTGAAAGGAAATGAGTGAATTATCATGTTGTTAATTAGCAAAGTACCGTAGTTCACAATTACATAAATTTTCTGGAAAATATGGATTTATACTTGTTAAATTACAATAGCCATTGGTTCGTCAACATCCGTTAATTTTTTTTTCATTTATAAATACCCAACAACCATGGTATTTGCACTTGCATGAATGCTTCATATTTTGCTATTACTTTAATACTATTCATGGTTCAAATATTTAATAATAGTGAAAGAAGACAATAACTGAGTCTACCAACATAATATCAAGCAAATAGAATTCATTTTCTTAAGTCATCTATCCATTTTTCTCCACACACTATTCTTGGGAAAGTGGTGGAGATAAATTCCTCATGCACTTCCTCCATTCCCAGTTGGATTCTGAAACCTGACCAACTGAGACTATGGATATTATCCAACCTCTAGGTCTCCTGCCAATTGGCTAAGCTTGAAGAATCCATTTTGCGATTCTTACCAAGCAGCATTCTAATTCTTACCTGACATACTGGAGGTGTGACCTCTCAATGTGGAAAAGTAGCAACATGACTTAGAATGACTCCATGATCTCCAAACTGTGCACCCTGTTAAGTAATATTACTCCAGAGATCCTTCAGAGGAATTGCATTTTGGCCACTTCTCTTTGCAATTATACTCTTTTGGTTATTACCCAACATTCATAACCATAAGTAAAGATAGACACCTAAATGAAACTGAAGTAGCAACATTGGATTTTTTATTGACCTCTTCTGAGGATTGAATGCTGAAGTTAATGTGTTACTGTACCAGCACCTATAATTCTAGCTTCCTCCTGCCTCCCATTACTCATGTATATGACCCTGAGATAATTAAACATCTCTACTTGCCTCAGTGATGTTCCACTAACATTCAGAGTGCTCTGTGAAGACTTTCTTGAACAGACCAATGTCCCGTCCTCGCAACACTTACTTATTCTCATCCCAGCCTTGCAGCACTCAACAGTGAACACATTCAGTACATACTGGAGATCATCTTCTGATGAACCAAGTAGCACCATGTTATTTACAAATATCAGCCAACTGTTTCAACACTCATTGATTGTGATACCATTTCTACACTGGCTGCACATGTCAAGCCAGTTCATAAAAATTATGAAAAGGAGAGGTGGCAATATGCATCCCTATGATGTCCAATACCCACAGTGAAAGGTTTTGACTTAGCATCATTTACCCAAGCACAATCGTCTAGGCCTTCATATAAGGACTTTATGACAACCAGTATGTGCTATTGATTTCAAAACCTCATCATGTTCCATGGCTTGCTGTCATATGCTTTTCAAGATTTACAAAACAAGCATTCACCTCTAGGCAATGATTTTTTGAAGAACTGCTATAGATTGGATATCTAGTCAGTTGTACTACATCCAGGATGGAAGCCATGCTGTTCCTCAGCCAGCTGGGACTCATTTCCCTGAATCTCTTTTCATGACACCTAGCATAGACTTTATCAGGGAGACTCAACAAAAAGATTCCTCTATAATTAAAACACTCTCTCTTGCCTCTCTCTTTAAAAATTGGGATTATCACTCCAGATTGTCATTGGTTTGATACCCTACCAGAGGTCCAAGCCACCTGGTATACATGAATCAGTCAGGGAATATTATCTCTGTTTAAGGCTTTTAGAATATGTACATTTTAATTAAATATGAGACTTTCTTGATTAGGCCAATGTCCCATCTTCACAACACTTATTTTCATCTCAGGATAGGCACCTAAACCAAACTGAAGATAGCAACATTGGCTTATCTATCAACCTTACCTCTCCTGAGGATTAAATGCTGAAGTCATTGTGTTACTGTACCAGCACCTATAATTCTAGCTTCCATTTTAGCCTCCTGCCTTCCATTACTCATGAATATATAGGGCTCAATGTATTCACAAAGTTTTAATTTTAGATAGTGAGTTTTTTAAAATATATTCTTTAAATTTGAAATGCAAAATGTTTCTTTTCTTCACTTCATAAGATTCACCTGATGTTAACGAAATCACTGCATGTTATGCAATTCATTGATCAAACATTTTTTGTTTTATAACTTTGAAATTTTCCCCCAAAATGGTCATAGCAAGAGCTGTTGATAATTTCACAAATATTCAATATTCAATTAATTTTCAATAATTTATCTTGAGTTTGCTGTGTCAAATAAAACTAAGGGAGAAAAAAAAAAACATTATTACTTTTATGCAGATTTATTGTAATCTATAATTAACAAATGCTTGTAGCTTATTAATGTTGGCAAACACAAAGTTTACATATTGGGTATCATTTATCTATTTATTTTCTTTATTATTTAAATGTAATTCAGTAAATTTCAGCAACTTGGGCAAATTGTGAGTCTTTATTTCATTTATTCAAATTAATTTTACTATTTATATTGAAATAATTCTAATGCTCCTTTAACACCACTGAATACTAACAATGCAATTGCAAATTGTTTTGAGTAAATAGTTAAGAGAAGACACATTATTTCTGTTACACATATGCATTTCATATGCTCTCATCTTCATTTAGGCAAAAAACAAGGTGATGAGCTGGCTGAATCATTACCATATCAGACAAAATGCTAAGTGGATTTCTACTGAATTTTTATGTTTGAGTTCAAATCCCAGTGAAGGATTGCTTTTCATTCTTTTAGGTTCGATAAAATAAAGTACCGACCAAGTTCTTTGGTTGATGTAATCAGTTTTCCTACCCCCACTTAAATTTGATGACCTTGTGCCTAAATTTGAAAAATCTTTTATATCTTATATAACATTATATAATTTAATTATCACAAATATCTTATACTTTGCTAAATATTTCTGCATAATGTTGATTAGTTAACTTTGAAGAAATAAATTTGAAGGAAATCTTTCATATCTAAATTATTCTATATGTAAATAATATCTATATGTAAATATCAGGTTGAGTAAAAAGTAAGCAACGTTTTGAACCATGAAGAATTTGTACTGGAGTTTTGTAGAGTTTTGAATTTTTTTAAACATTTTTTTGCAGTTGTCTGATAATACAGACATAGACTTATCCAAATGCATCAATAAATTAACATTGATATTTTTTTACCGATGTTACAATCATCTGAAATGGAACTGTCAGAGTGTGATATTCAAGCAGTTTTGCTATTCAACTTCAAGAAAGGATGTAAAGCAGCTGAAACTGCTCCGAGATATCAACGAAACGTTTGGTGAGGAAATGACCAGTGAGTGATCAGCTCAAAAATGATTTAAATGATTTCGCTGTGGAGACCTGAGCCTTGAAGATTGTGAGTGTATTGGATGTTCATCTGTCATCAAAGATGGTGAATTAAAGACTCTCATTGAGAAAGATCCATGTAAAACCACTCGAGAAATGGCAAAAGAACTTCAAGTTAGCCAGAAAACTGCCTGCAACCATTTGCATGCGATCAGAAAATCAAAAAAGTTCGACAAATGGGTACCACATGATTTGAATGAAAATCAGAAAATGCACAGATATGAAATTTGCTCATCGCTTCTTCTCCATAACCAGACTGATCCATTTCTCAACCATATCGTAACTTGTAATAAAAAGTACATTCTGCACAATTATAAAAAACGTTCTTTGCAGTGATTGGACCAAAATAAAGCACTGAAAAACCTTCCCTAAACCCGAGCTCTTCAAAATGAAGGTTATGGTGATTGTTTGGTGGTGTACTGCTGGACTCATGCCCTATAACTTCTTCAGACCTAGATAAACCATTACAGTAGAAACATATTGCCATGAAATTGACAAAGTGAATGAAAAACTGCTACTCCAACAGAAGAGGGCCAATCATTCTTCATGATAATACTTGACTACATGTTTCACTAATGACACTCCAGAAGTTGAGAGAAGTTGGCTATGAAGTTCTTCCCCACTCAGCTTATTCCCCAGACCTTTCTCCTACCAACTACCATTTTTTCAAGCACCATGATGGTTCCCTGTAAGAGAAAGAGTTCAAAAACCAAACCAATGCTGAAAGTGCATTCAAAAAGTATATCAGCTCCAGAACTTTAGACTTTTTATGTTACTAGAATAAACAAACTTGTAACTCATTGGCAAAAATGTGTTGATTGAATGGTACTTACTTTGACGAATAAAATTTTAATATTGTTGAAATATATTGTGATGAATTTCATGTTTCAAAACATTGCTTACTTTTTACTTAGCCTGATAATATCTAGAGGTGCAGACATGGCTTTGTGGTAAGAAGCTTACTTCCCAACCACAGGTTCAGGGTTCAGTCCCACTGCGCTGCACCTTGGACAAGTGTCTTCTACTATAGCCTCAGGCTGACCAAAGCTTTGTGAGTGGATTTGGTAGATGGAAACTGAGAGAAGCCCATTGTATATATTCATACATATATGTATTTATGTCTATTTGTCAGCCCCACCATCGCTTGACAACCGATGTTGGTGTGTTTACATCCCTATAACTCAGTGGTTCAGCAAAACAGACCAATAGAATAAGTACTAGGCTTACAAAGAATAAGTCCAGGGGTTGATTTGTTTGACTAAAGGCGGTGCTCCAGCATGGCCATAGTCAAATGACTGAAACCAATAAAAGAAAAAAAGAAGAGAGCAAATCTTACTCAGACATCTCTTTCTTAAATAAATTACATAAAATTTAATGACCCTATATTCTTCATTCAGAACCATTTAAACTTTATTTAATATGTAGGTGAACATCTTTAATATATCGTAGGTATGTACCCACATATTTAGAACAGGTCTAATAACTTGACAAAAAAAAGAAAAGAAAATATTATACATAATAAATGTATAGGGAGTTTTTTTGTGTCTATCTTTTACCTTTTACTTGTTTCAATCATTAGAGTGCAGCCATACTGGGGCACTGTCTTGAAACATTTTAGTGAAACAATTCTACCCCAGTACTTATTTCTTTAAGCCTGGTACTTATTCTATTGGTCTCTTTGGCTGAATCACTAAGTTAAAGGGATGTAAATACCCCAACACCAGTTGTTCAAGCAGTAAAGGCAAACATATACACAGTGGGTGGAGGCAAACATATACACAGACAGACACACACACATACACACCCACGCACATACACACATGCTTAGATATATACAATGGGATTCTCTCAGTTTCCATCTACCAAATCCATTGAAGGCTTTTGTCAGCCCGAGGCTATAGTAGAAGATACTTGTCCAAGGTGCCATGTAGTGGAACTGAACCTAGAAACATGTGGAAAATGTATTGTGATGTGTCCTTTATGAAGTAGTATTTTGTGATACTCCTTTAATTTGTTCTGTCTTGTTTTGGATATATTTTGTCCTGTTCTCTGTTCACTTAGTTTTCGCAATCTGTATTCCTTTAGCTTTTGTTTGGTATTCATCATGAAGTCTGTTTTATGGTTCCTTCTGTGCTATTTGTCCATGTTCATTGGGTAAATTGTTTGTCTTTGATGTTCAGCACATGTTGATTAGAATCTCATATTTAATTAAAATGAACACATTTTAAAAGCCTTAATCAGAGATAATATTCCCTCGTTGACTCATGTATGCCAGATGGCTTGGACCTCTGGAAGGGTATCAAACCAATGACAATATGGAGTGATAGTCCTAATTTTTTAGAAAGCGAGGCAAGAGAGAGTGTTCTAATTATAGAGGAATGGAACCATATGGTTGGGAAGCAAACTTCTTACCTCACAGCCACACCAGCACATATTACAAACTATAGTGAAAGTGACTGTAGCAATGCATACTTAGAAGTTATTTTGCAGGAGTTAGAACATTGTAATGAATCGTATCTAATTATAAAGTTTACATGCTATAGTAGCCATGTTGTCTAAAATTAATTTTTTTTAATAGCTTAGCTAGTGACACACTATCAACTGGAGGTTTTTGTTACCATTAGATAGCAAGGGAACTACTTGGGGAATGTTTCCAACAAAGTGAAAGAAGTTGATTACAAAATTATATGATAGAAATTTTATTGCAACCAAAGAAATTACCGTTTAAAATAAGCAACAAAATATTTAGGATAAATATCATCAAACATACTCTTAGATTTTTAAATTGTTTGTTTTAAGAATATTACAGAACACAGTTGCAGAGTTACATTTGAAACTTCCTAATAATTGTTTTTATATTTTTATTTTTTCATCTTACTGCCCTGATTGGATTTTAGGCAGGACAACAGGTAATATAATTTGTTAAAATTTTTTGAATTGATTAAATATTTCATGTCATATAATTTGGATAAAATAATATCTTACAAACCTGATTAAAATTAGAATATTTTGTCATTTTATTGTGTATGAATACTCTGAATATGAAGTTACTAATTTGTGATAGATGCATTAAAATATATTTCAACATTTCCATCCATTAAAATTTATTCCATTTTTATGTGGTATTTTAAAGTGCCAAAATAGACATAATTACATTTTGTAAAATTATTTTTTGAAGATGAATTATGTTCCTATTAATTCTTAGTGAAAATGTATTATAGAATTAGTATTAAATTGTCCTAATGTTTTAATTTAAATTTACTCTCTCTAAACTTTTCTTTGAAATAAATTCAATTCTCTGTATATAACGAACTTGGTAAGTGATGACAGTCCCACAATATTTTCATTATTTAAATCACTTCCAATATTTAAGTTAAAATGTAATAACTTCAGTTTTATATTGGTTTAATATGAACATTATTAACTATTAAAAAAAAGCCTTGTTTTAGTTAAGTAAAAGGAAAAGAAAATGCCTTAAAAATTATTATATAAAAATAAACTATTTTAAATAGCTTACTGCTGTTTTTAAGTTTCCATTCAAAAGATCTAATGAATTTGCTTTGTAGACAATAATGTCAACTAGCTATATCCATTATCATTTACTGAATAGAGTGTTATTTCAAAAACCCTTCATTATCTTAGTATTACTTTTTCAGTAGGCTTGATTATGTTTAGTGCATGCATTTAAAATAGTTTACCTAAGTCAGTCTCGGGTTCATTTCTATTTTCTCTTCAACTTCTGCAAAGATTACATTTCTAACTCTCTATTTCCTTTTCCTATCTCTAAATTAAATATAGAAACAGTTCTTCTTTTTTTTGAAATTAAAATCTTATTTCTTCTCTCTGAAACTTCATAAAGTCTCTAATGGAGACATGTTGCTCGAAAATGGCACACTATAGTATAATATTGCACTTATAATAATTTTAATCCGTGTTGGGGGATGTCTATGTTACTGCATTATCCATCTATTTTTAACCTTTGTATAATATTTTGGTTGCTAATTTATGCATCAAATAATTTTAAGTTTCATTTATTACTAACACTGATAAAACTGTTAAGGTAGGAATAAGGAGTCACAAATTGTGTTATATGATTTTTAGGTACTCAAAATTATATCCATCATGGAAACATGGACACTTACAATTCTAGTTTTAAACGATTTTAATTTGGATATCATTTTTGATTTATGCATCAATAATTCAGCAGAGAAGGGAAAGAGCCACAGATGATATTGACTTCATGAGTTGAACTCCACCAATAGCTCCAGAAACTGTTGATAATATATTTAAACATGCTACTACATTTGTTCACTGTGAAAAAAAAAATGCATTGCTGTCCACAGTTAATGTATAAATAACAAAGAATTCATGCTTGTGCAATTTGGTGCCTGCTAAAATACAAACCAAGGAAAATAGTCTTGGAAGAAACATAAATTTTCATAAATACTCTATTGCTATCTAAAAATTTGAATAAGACCTGATAAAAATTTTTTTAATATTTATTATGATCAAGGAACAGTGTTATTATTCTTTGTAGCTAAATTCATTCAGACAAGATGACATGGGTTAAAAAGGGATGTAAAACTGATTCAATCTGTCCTTTAGTAGAATTACTGATTAAAGAACTGCTTTTTGTTAGAGAAGCTTAGTAAGTGAGCTCAAACTAAACATAACCAAATATGATTAAATAAGGATACTCATGGCTTATATAATGTATGCCAAATACTACTCGTGTCAATGAAAGTAACCTATTGTCTGTATTGATTTATTAAGCATGCTAGCTTTTTTTATTTTTCTTCAGATTTGAAAATACAAGGATTAAACTTGCAAAAAAAAAATAATAAAAAATAAAAGTAACGTCATCATCTATAAAGGCTTTAAACTAGTAAAATATATCAAGTCTACTGATATATTCATTTGTAATACCCCTTGATACAGGCAAATTGTATTGAGTTAGACAATAACAATTAAAAAAATTATTTAAAGCCACTGTTGTGGTATATACTTAAACTGAAAAATAATGGTTATTGTTTAAACCTCTTAGTTATTTAGACCCCCCTCAAAAGACTTAATTATTATTATATTTATATTTCAATACTCTTTAAAGAACTATAGGTACTTAACTGTACAATCAGCTAAAGGGTTATCTGCTCATATTCAGTCTCCAATGCTTCACATTTAATAATCTGATTTACTTAAGTCTATGAATGCAATGTTTGTAGGTTATTCACTGTTCCATGTGCTTCAAACCCCATTGGAAAAAACAATCATTTTACTGTCTTTCAATGTTGAATTCAGTTTCTACAATACTTTAAGATATCAGCAGTAGACCAGATCTCTTAGGTCAAGATGCCTATATATACACCTGAGAATTTTAATTATTTTGATTAATTAGCAAATAAATTAAATAACTAATTTAACCTGTATTACTTAGATTTTAGAAAGTGTTTCAGTTTGTAGAAATATTAATCATGCTTACATAATGTTTGTGAATTACTTGAATTATTGTAAAAATAAGTAATTTAAAAACAAAAGTCCTGGCTAATTTGATTAATTATTTAAAGTATATTCTAACCAGTTTGGAAAGAAGAAAAAAGATTTTTTTTTCACTTGATGGAAGATTCTGAATCTTGCAGACTGTTGAAAGACCATAGAATGAGCCAAAGTGTTAGTAGCTTTAGGGTCATAAAATCTGATAGTCTTTTTCCTTACTCAATTATTCTGTAGATTGCTCCTTCGCAAAAGTTGATCTGGTCTTTGTTCTGGATTCCTCCATCAGTATTACTGAGAGAAACTTCAAGAAAATGCTGCAGTTTATGAAAGACTTTGT
Organism: Octopus bimaculoides; assembly: GCF_046866305.1. Classification (NCBI taxonomy): domain Eukaryota; kingdom Metazoa; phylum Mollusca; class Cephalopoda; order Octopoda; family Octopodidae; genus Octopus; species Octopus bimaculoides. Next base: position 28,883,609 of record NC_142950.1, on the reverse strand, counting down.
TTCTCTATATGACATTGATACTCGGTTGGCTCGTATTGGTATGATGACTTTCAGCACCTCTGAACATATTCAGTTCCACCTCAATGAATTCAAGAGAAAACAAGATTTGCTTAAAACGATCGATAGCGTTGCTTATTTTGGAGGTAGTGCAAACATGGCTGATGCTCTAAAAACATTAAACACCATCATGTTCAGCAGAGGATATGGTGATCGGATTTATGCAAGAGATTTTGTTATATTAATAACGGATAGTAATTCCAATATCAATTCATATGGTACAATTCCTGAAGCTATCCATACTCGAAATTCAGGAGTACATATTATCACTGTGGGTGTTAATCTTACTAATTCCCAGGAATTGCATCTCATTAGTTCTTATCCCTCAGAAAGTAACATGTTTTTACTAAGCGATTTCAACCAGCTCAAAGATGTAATGAACAATGTCTTCACTTTAGTTTGCCGAGGTAAGTAGTAGTCTTACAAACAGGTATAATTTCTCTATTTACCTAGTACAAAGAATGTGGTCGCTTCCAGAAGACTTCCTTTGAAGCTTTACATTTCTATAATGACTTATAGAATTTCTACTTATAAGTAAACTGAGATGCTCTTATTACATGGATGTCTGACTAGGTTTGTTATGGCAAATTAAATCAGGCATTTATTGCCAAATGTGTTGCAGCTTCTATGCCAGTTGCTATACCATAACACTAGCACTACCAAGTGACCATTTTATTCTGTTATCCCATTTAAACACCTCCACTTATATATCATTCTTTCATAATAATTAGCTGTATGAATATCAGAGTTAACATTCACAGTTAATTATGACTCAGTTAAATATTGGTTAGCCAGAGATCTGCCAACATGAAGGTTGACAGTTTCAAAATACTCACTAGGTTTAGCTAACCTTGAAGTTGATAAGGAGGTTAGCAGTGAAGGTGTTAGCAAGATGTCTTCTTCAGTTCAAATAAATTAATTATCCTGATATTATCGTATTTCAACTGATGAGGACATCTAATTGAGACAAAGATATACAAAAATGATCGCTCTGTACTCCTAGTGTTAACAACAACAATAAACAAAGCAATAAAAAATGAAAGTCTTTCTACTATAACATTAATTCTCTAATAAAAAATACAACTCATCTGCATGTTCTGTGAGGATTCTCATATCTCTAACGTTAGGAACTAATATTCAGTTTCCATACAAACAGAACAAAGTTTTGTATAAAACTATATGAATAAAACAAAATCAATTGTTATGATTCTATGTTAAACTAAATTAAATGGACAAGAATGTTCAAAATAAATTTAGTACCATTTCAATAGATATTTCAAAACTACATATTGTAAATATTTAATGCAAACTGTTTGATATAATTCACTTAAGTTATTCTTTATATTACTATTTTGGCTGTGTTTTTCTTTTTTAAGTCTGATATAAGTGTGATAGGTTTGTTAAATTGTTCAGTCATTTCCCCTTAAATTCTATTGGTCTTATATATTCTCTGCTAGAAGATATTACAGATTTTGTTAGCTGGGAATAAAATATAAAATGCTTTAATCAGTACCAAGAATTGTTGATGTTACAAAAACAAACTTGTTCAACAGAATGTTGTTTTCACACATAACTATCTTACAAACAAATAAGCAACATAATAAAGTATAGCAAAAACGAGGTTTTGTAAGAATAAATTTAACATTATTATTATACTGAAAGAGAAGCTATCGGACTTCAAATGGCTCTTTACTATTTTTGTATAATGTATCAATGTAAATAACTTTGTATAGTCATTTTGTTATAGTCAAGATAATACATTGTCACATATAGCCTTAAATTGTAAGCTGAATTCCACTAATTTTCATAAACTTTAAAATAGCAATATAAATTCGGAACAAATTAACTTGAATGGATGTAAATTTGGAATAAATTACCCTATTTCTTCACACAATCACACACACACACACACACACACATATATATATATATATATATATATATATATATATATATATATATATATATATATATATATGTATATGTATGTGTATACATATATACACACACATATATATATATATATATATATATATATATATTGCTACATTGCTGCAAATAATTATTAAATAATATATTCAGCCTTAGAAATGTTCATTGTTCAAATGTGAAAATTATTTATGTGAATTAAACCTTGTTTGGAATTTTTGCTACAAAAAGAAAACAAAGCTATAAATTTAAATTTTAAATATCAATAAAATATTTTTGACTAGCTTGCTTAAGGAGCAGTTTAAAATATTTGTTTGCCAATGAAGCAATCTGATTGTTTAACTAAAGTTATTCTAAATGTTGCAATTAATTATTTCCAGTTATTGATTTCACATTCAATTGATTAATGGCATGAAATTTCTCTCAGCATGAACTTTAAGTTTTGAAATTATTATTTTCATAATGACTATTTTCTATTTATACTAAAAAAAAAAATTTTTTTTTAATTATATTTTTGTGTCCTCTGTAGTTTTGACTTGTTCATCCTTGAAACAGGACAATAATAATAAAAAAATCAAGGAAATATATCACAACTCTGCATTTCAAGAAGAAAACTTAAATGCTCATTTATATCTTTAAAAAATGTTCCTTCAATTCATTAACTTTATAAAGAACAAAAACACTGATTTTAAACCTATATTATCCACATATAAGTGTTTGACTAGAACAGCAGGAACAAAAACATTTTTTTTTTCACTTAATTGATGTACAGCAATAGAAACACCACTTATGTTTCAGCCAGCAACCTATGTCTACTGACTGAATATAGAGCAAATGATGTTAGTAAAAATGATATTGGTAATGACAATAACCGAATAGTTAAGAGGTTTTGAACAACATACTGTTTTTTTTTACTTTTGTGCAATGAAAATAAAACTTTCAGTTTCATTAGTATCGAGTTCTGAAACTTGATGTAAAACTGAACGTTTCCCAAGTGAAAATTTGAAAAAAGGTCAACATATTTTAGTAAGTACAGTATTTGTAAAGAGATCACTACCAACTTTATTTGTTCTGAGTGCATTTAAGTAGCTGTAATATGGAGAAATTCATATAGCAAAATCTGTTATATTTTTAGAATGGTAATTATAATTTATGTTCAATACTGATTGATTAACAAGAAGTTGTAAACCTGTAAATAATTCTTTAAATTGATCGTTAAGACACTTTCAATAATATCTGGAATGATAATATTCATTCTAAAGATTCCTCAAGAGAGCAGCGGCAGTAGTTTAAGGATGTAAAATAGTCTGCTTCATTGATCTCTTCATATGCTTTAATTCCAAACATCATACAAACTCTTACTCACTGTACAAGATGGTTTAAAATACAGTATCTAGATTTATTCATTTTACTTAAATTTAATGCTATCTTGATTTGCCTTCTATCTATTCAATGCAGATATATTGTATTCAGTGTATTCATTTATCATCTTTTCCCCATAGAGAGCATTGTTACTAAACAAAATTCTCTAATGGTCTACCATTTACCTTAACATCTTTATATGAAGTAGAAGTTCATCTATAGCATGACCATCTATTATCTTTAAACCTAACTCTTATTCTGAGTTTTTTTCTATGCACAAAAATAATTTGAATTTCTTACAACATATTGTTAACCTAACATGATTTTTATATAATTGTGAGCATCTGTAATGTGTTTTCAAAATAACTATTAGCTACTTCCTGTAAATTTATTACAGGAAAATGACTGGTAAAGAAAACGATGCAACTCTTATTCTTTTCTATTTTGTTTCATGTATTTTTAACTATTCTTCCATTGGTTATTTTTTCTTTTCCATCTTTTCATTGTTTGTCTTAATTTTTGCAATTAACGATAACTGCATATGTTTATTATAAGTATACCATACAATATGTATATATTTAAAATTGTTAAAGTTGACAATTCCATAATGCAAGTATCTTGATGGGAAGGCATTCTTCAGATGGCTTATCTAAAGAAAAAATATTTTCAGTGCTACTTCATCAATTTACCATCTCATGAATGCCTCTCTGGTGAGAGCTTTGAAGTAATAGAAAAGAACTCAATTCTAACAAAAATATATTTACTTCTACTCGACATTAATTCTCTTTACTTTGTACTACCACTAGTGGATTTGTCTGAAAAATGTATACAACAATGATAGATATTATTTGCACACATGAAAGAATATATATATCATGTATATATGATATGCATAGTTAATTTAAATAATTATGCTTATATATTATATTTTAGCCGACAAAGTAATTGTGTGTGTATGTGTGTGTGTCTAAGGAGGATAAGTTGTGGGTGAGAAATATATCAGAGACAGATTTGGTGCAGAGGGACAGATATAAGCAATATGCTTTTATGGTTTCATTTTTTCCATACATACTTACATACATGCAGACAGAATTTCTCAAAATATATACACACTTCAAGAAAATAAAAAACATTTAGAAGTATTTTAATACTAAATTTATTCAGACATCACAGAATTAATACAGGTTACTGTTAACCTCTACAATTACAAGACATGCTCAAACGTGGTGGCCATTAGCATACAGACACTTATTGGTATGGTAAACTTCTGCTTAGGCAGCATTGGCCAAAGTGTTGAGCAGGATTGCTGCACATGCCTTTTCAATTTATTCGTAAAGGGCTTTCAGTGTAGCTGGTTTTCTGTGCTATATGATATCCTTTAGGATACCCCATAAGAAAATTTCTCCAAGTTATTAAATCAGAAGAGCATGCAGGGAACTTGACTGTACCTCTTCTTTGTATCCAGCATCCTTGCAAGTGCTCATCCAGGTAAGCTTATCCATCTCAGCAGTAGTGTGGAGGTGCACTGTGTTGTCGAAGGAAGATTTTATGATTTCCATGAAGTGCATGTATGGTAGGTTAAAAATGGAAGTGCATAGCTTGTTTAGGTATGCTTTTCCAGTAACAGTACCTTCAAAGAAAAATGGTTTCATTAAAACTCTTGAAGACATCCTACACCAGACATTGATTCCTGGTAAATTGACTGCTTTGCCCACATGCAAGTAAGGATTTTCTGGTACCCAGTAAACACGATTATATCAGTTCATTGTTCCATTTAGCCTAAATTGTGCTTCATCAGACCGCACAACCAGCTTCACAAAACCTTTTATATGCTGAAAGTATTAACAAAACTTGATTCTTCAATAAGAATCGTTATTGTTATTTGCATGTAATAATCTTGGAATGTAAATTTTCCCCTAGCTCTTTTAAGAATCCACTAAATGCTTATAATGCATATTACTGTTTCACATGTGCATTGTACAGTTGACTTCTGTGGCAAGTGTGTGAAATGTTCAATAGCTGGATAAGCAGCACTTGTTACTGTGTGAGGTTTGCTGGATTTTCTCTTCTGCACATCACACATGTTACCATGTATTTTGAACTTGTCACAAATCCATGGAATTGTCAGGCGTGATGGAGTTTCAAAATCACACCTCCATTGTCATTGAATTCCATCAACATTCTCAAATTTGAAATATTGTATTAAAGTAATCTTTAATTCCTTGAACAACAACTATGCCTCTGCCATTTTGTCACAGTTGCTCGCAATAGTATGAAGAAGTCAAGGAAGTTTCCATTTTTTTAAATCTCAAAATAATGCCCATTGACTATTTCATATGTCAACAATTGATCAAGTGCAACAACAGTAAAAATTACAGTATTGTAAAATGGAAACCTTTTTGAAAAAATTTTCATTAAAAAAAAAATAAAGCTAAAAAAAAAAAGTAAAATGTAACATGTATTAATCCCATAGTGTCTGAATAAACTTAGTACTAAAATATTTCTACACAATTTTCTTTCTCTGAAGTGTGTATACATTCTTTTGGTGAACTCTGTACATAGTTACTTACCACTATATATATATATATATATATATATATATATATATATATATATATATATATATACATCTGTGCGCGTGTGTTGTATATAGCACCACTGGTGATAGATTTACCTTACTAATATTTTATTATTCATACAAAACATTTGCTATATTAAAAAATGTCATTTTGTTTGTGTTTTTTACTTTGAAGTACCTCATAAAGCTTTTAAAGAAAAATAATTATCTATCTTGTAAACAAATCAGTTGTATCAGAAAATAATTATGATGCAGGTAAATTGAACTTCTTCATATCCTTGTGTATATTTGTTTCTATTAATTATGTAAATATTTACTTTGTAGCAGTCATCCCAAAACCTAAACCACCTGTATCAGGTAATATTCAGTTCCACATCTTGTCAAAATTTTTTTATCATTTCTAACAGATTTAAAATAAAAATTAATATTGTCTTTGTCCAAAATCATGTCTGTCTCAATTATATGAACTTGAGTGTGTGTATATATGCACACACACACATATATATAGGTATACTATATGTTGTGTACTATATATTTGATATAAATATATATATGTATTATATCATAGTAATATATATATATGTATGTGTATATTTTATTTTTATTATTAAAAATAAGTGAAAGTAAATTATAATTTGAAACTTTTGCAGAAACTGGTCAGGATATTGTGTTGATGTTGGATTCCAGTGTACCAAATGAAAAGTTTTTTTTGATGCTTATCTTTGCTCGTACATTTGTTGGGACGGCTGACTTTGACTCAGGGAAAGTGAGAATTGGTCTTTTGTTCTTTAATTCTGATGCTAAAATCGAAGCCCATTTAAATACATTCCATCAGAAAGCCGATTTACTGCAGGCTATTGATATGTTGCCACAAAGTACAGGAAAATCAAACAAAGCCAAGGCTTTCAATGAAGTAAGTTACTTTCAAGTATGTTTCATAATCATCATCATCCTTATTAGGAAATATAGAGTTACAACTTGTATATAGCATCAGAGTTTTAAGTAAGATATAATTTATAGAATATATCCTAGTATATTACTGGCTTTTATTTTATTAACTCTGAAGTTATGAAAGAAAAATCAATTATTGCTAGAGCTTGGATGTAACTAAATACAGATAGTAATCACTGATGATCTCTTGCTCTAGATATCCTATCACTTTGTCAATATTGTTACTCTGATATTCTCTCATTGCGTGCATATTTGTCACTCTGTATTCTTTTACCCTGTTCACGTTCTGTAATTCTGTGATATTCTGTTATTCTATTGATATCCTGTTAATCACTTAATACTACTATAACACCTTTTTGAAAAGGAAGACTGTATAATATTATTGTTCTATTTAAAGAGGCACACATTCTTCCTTGTATAAAAGAAGAGCTGCAGTGATGAAAATTTATAGTGCCTCATGTTTGTACTACTGAGATTTAGCTGTTGAGAGAAATACAAAAGTTGTAGCAGACTTTCAAAGCAATGCAGCATTACAAGGGAAAGCGGGTTAAGAAGCATGTGACTCTTTATAAGGAGAAAAATGGGAGGATCATTGAGTAGATATAGAAGATGTAGATTTTGAGTATCATGTAGTGATAATTGATTTAGTTTGGAAATACAAAATTTCTTCCATAGACATCCAGAAAATATGAATTAATTATTTAACGATTAACGAATGTTTGAAATACTGGAAAGGATAGCAACTATATAGTAGTTGACAGTGTTTAGAAAAGTTTTATTTTAGGAATCTGGGATACCAGTATCTCAGTCCAATAAGTTTTCACTAAAGACTTTTCTTAATCCTTTCTCCTTTCTACTCATAACCATCATACCTCTTCTAAAATGCTATCCCTGTCTCCATTTTTTGTTGCATCAGCCTATAGAAATCCAGGCTGAATATCAACTATATTAATCCTATCATACTGTGTTCTCAGTATACTGGGAATAGCCTAAATGTAATCTCTGCCAGATTCCTGTTCAGGTGGTAATGAACAACACACAGAGAAAGATAAAATAGACAACTGATCACATTGCAACTTTGTAGTCAAGTGTGTTTATGACTCATTGTTAAAGGTGTTCTCCATTACTCTTGTTTATTTTGGTTTTCCACAAAAAAAAAAAAAAAAAAAATCTGATTTTGTGATAAAACGAGTGTGTGATGAATGCAGCACTTCATCTTGTAAATGAAAGCCTAAATTCTTTACAGTTGAGTAGTTATTCTTTGGATGAAGAGTTTACCCATATGCAGCTAGTAAAGGTAATTCGGACAATCAATCTGGCAAAAGTGATGAGGAAAGTAGTGATTTGGGTTAACAAATACAGTAGTTGAAGAATATTGTTATTCTCCTAATTTTGTTTTTTTTTCTTGTGATTCTGTCCATGAGTTTGCCTGCAATGAATTAATATGGTAGTTGTGAGAAAGGCCTATTATTGTTATTCTCTCAAATTTTTTTGTGTGTTTCTGCCTTTTAGTTTGCCTGCAATCATTACTCTTGAGCTGTATATACAACTGTTTATTTACATTTGACGGATATTTATCCTCATCTTGTTTGTTGTTAACACAACGTTTTGGCCGATATACCCTCCAGCTTTCATCAGGTGTCTTGGGGAAATTTCGAACCAGGGTTCTCATTCCTAAGGTATTTTTCGATTTTATTGTTCAGGTCACTGCCTGGAATCAAACTTGTAATCTTGGTGTTAGTAGCCCTCGCTCTTAACCGCTACACCATATTACCTTTTTGCTCAGAAGTCTAGATAGAGGATAAAATTAGACACATGGACCTATGTTTGAGAGGGTTACGATCACCTCTCTGCATTTAATTGATTTCGTTATTATCATAGAAACTCTGTTAGCTTAAAAATAATCTATATTTCATTGAACATATTATGTTACTGTTATTAAAGAGAGATACATGCTGTGTTAGTCAAATATACACTGCAATAACCACAGTATTTCGTGCCAATTATTTTTACACAAATGCTGCCTTTCAGTATTAAAATAAATGCAAATTCATTTGAAATTTGATTCTTAATATGTATAATTTCTCAAAGCTTGCATTTATTCTAATCTGAATAAATGTAGCTTCCATTTTATAGTGAAATTATCTAATTTCAATTAAATATGAATGATGACATGAACACTTGTCACTTACCACTGAAAACATCTTAACATTTTTTGTCTTATTTGCAATTGAAACAAAACTCATGCTATTTATAAATGAAATATTTATTTTGTGAATTTACACATATAATTTATATGTATGTATGCATGTGTGTATGTATATATATTTTGTCTAATATTAAAATTGAAATATTTAGGTGAGGAAAAATATGTTTACTATTGAAAATGGAGATCGACCTAAAGCTGAAAATAAAGTTATTCTTATCACTGGATCAAAGACCAGTGATATAGTAAAAGCTGAGAAACGTGCTGAAGAATTACGAAGAGAAGCCAAAGCTGAGGTATTTGTACTTGGATTAGGTGATACAGATCCAAATGAGCTGTACGGCTTTGCATCTGCACCAGAGAATGAACATGTGTATCAAGTGAACTCTGCTGAAAGTATAATGAATATTATAGATCCACTTTTAAAAAAAGTTAAGCAAGGTATGAACTTGATATTATAAACATATTTTGTTTTTTGACTCAAAATAAAATGATTAATCTTGAAAATACTCTTTCATATTGCATTTAAACATCTTGAAAACATATGTAGTATAAATGGCAAAAATGTCCTTTATGATTAGGATTTGTTTAGTCTCTTTCTGACAATCATGACCTAATGAATAAAATTGAAAATGTATTTCATTTTTGCAGTATATGTACCACCTCCAACTACTCCAGCTCCTACAACTAGACGAACTATTTCGTCAACAAAACAACGAATTCCAGTGGCTACTACACCAAGGACTACGACCCAAGAGACTACAACCCGAAGTACTACAACCCGAAGTACTACAACCCGAAGTACTACAACCCGAAGTACTACACATCGAAGACCTATAATAACTACACCCAAAAGAATATACAGACCTTCAGGTAAATTATGCAACAGCTATAATATTTTTTACTTGTCATTTTAACTCATTCAAATTAAACTTACTTTTGTCAAATATTCTAATTTTGACAGGTTAAATTATTTGTATCTTCTTATCTCAATAAATAAATATAAACTCTTAATATGGAAAAAATTATAGATGTAAATTTCTATAGGTTAACATTTGTGTGATTATAATTGCAACATCTTTTTTGTTTTGTAGATTGTACTAGCAAAGCTGACATTCTGTTTGTTGTTGATTCTTCTGGAAGTGTTGGTGAGGAAAACTTTGCCAAAGTAATAGACTTCGTATATTCTACGATTGAGAGTCTTGATATAGAATCAGGATTATATAATGTGGCTCTCATCACATTTAGTGATGAAGCACGTGCAGAATTTTATCTAAATTCTTTTACCATGAAAGAAGATATTGAAAATGCCACTGCAGCTGTAAAATATGTCTATGGCTCAACTCATACAGCAATTGCTCTTCGAATGGCACGCAGAATGATATTCACTGAAGTCAATGGAGACAGGGCTGGTAAATATAGCAATTACTTTTGTTGGAATATTTTTGATATAGTGTTTTTTTTTTCTTCTTAAGTTTGTTTTTTAACTTAATAAACTTTTCTAAAGAATTGGACAAACCAATATAATTCATAACATATTTTGAAGGACTTTCAGACTGCTGAAGATGACATTTTAAAATTATTTAGTTTTATTGGAAGACTGTGGCTACTAGAAGAGGGCACTGAATGAATGTGGTAAAAGTTTAGAGTGTATAATGTATAGTGGCAGAAGTGATCAGTGTACATTAAAAAGTGTGTTGTAGTGGCGCAATGGCCCAGTGGTTAGGGCAGCAGACTCGTGGTCATAGGATCGCGGTTTCGATTCCCAGACCGGGCGTTGTGAGTGTTTATTGAGCGAAAACACCTAAAGCTCCATGAGGCTCCGGCAACGGGATGGTGGCGAACCCTGCTGTACTCTTTCACCACAACTTTCTCTCACTCTTTCTTCCTGTTTCTGTTGTACCTGTAATTCAAAGGGTCAGCCTTGTCACACTGTGTCACACTGAATATCCCCGAGAACTACGTCAAGGGTACACATGTCTGGGGAGTGCTCAGTCACTTGCACGTTAATTTCACGAGCAGGCTGTTCCGTTGATCAGATCAACTGGAGCCCTCAACGTCGTAAGTGACGGAGTGCCAACAACAACATGTGGTGGAAATGATGGGTATTGTCTGAATAGTGTATTATGTATAGCAGTGGAAGTTGTAGGTGTAGACTGAAGATTATATAATTGTTTTGTATAACTTAATTAGAAGACAAAAACAGCATCCTTTTTCAATGTTTCCAAGATGGTGCACAAAATGAGGAAGTAGTTCCAAATCACAAACCTGGCTGTAATGCTTGCAATGGAGTGAACTCCACTAAAGTCACACAACAGCCAGGTATTAAGTCTAGCATCTGGAAATAGAAGTTGTCTTTCTGATGAGCTTCAAAACTGTTTCTGTCTCTGAAATTTCACTCACTAAGGTTTAATCAGAGTCTATGGCAGAAGATAATTATATTGAACTCAAAATATTTAGTCGCAAAACATTTCTTAAGCATATGACCATAATTGCACAAATTGAAAGGAAGTCACAGATAAAGGGTGTAAAGTCAAAATATATGCGAATTACAATTGTAATTAGGTCATTCATGAAAAAGACAATTGTAATTAGGTCATTCATGAAAAAGACAATTGTAATTAGGTCATTCATGAAAAAGAAAAAAAGAAGTTTAAAAAGATAAAAAAGAAAATGGAAGACTTAAATCAATAGAAGTATGCCAATGAGTGAAACTTTACTAATTAATCTTTTATCCTTTAGAATATGGTTAAGTTTTGTGAATGAAGGAACCAGTTCATATCAGATATGCGAACACTATTATAAAGTGCAAGAATTCATATACATTTATGTTAAATGTACTTTTAACTAGTTTCTAATTAATATTTTCATTACTTGATTTTTATTTTCAGATGCACCCAACATTGTAATTATTATAACTGATGGTCAGTCAAATATTAATCATAGAGAGACTTTACCACAAGCTCGTCTTCTTAAACAGAGTGGTGTGAGTGTTATAACTGTAGCTGTTGGATTTGCAACACAAACAGAAGAATTAATTGGAATGACATCACCACCAGTTGCAGAGAATTTATTTTCTGTTGATGATTTCAGTGAACTTGAAAATCTTCATGCCAGGATTGTAGAACCAATTTGTAAAGGTAAGAAGTTCATTCACAGTAAATCTCCATTGTCTTAAGTTCTTAATGAAATTAGATGATAATTTAATATAAACAAATTGCATGCAACAACCTTTGATATAATGACAGCTTTATTGATAAAAATATATTTTAGAATGTTACCTGTGTACAACGTTTATTGATTGAAATGTACTCTTTTATTTCATGGTTTATAATAGGCCAACAATTGTGTGCAAATAATCCCTGCAAAAATGGAGGAGAATGCTATGATACACTTAAACATTACATTTGTATCTGTTCTAAAGGTTTCTATGGAACAGAATGTGACAAAGGTAAGCATTTGTGATTATTTCTATTTACGTTAATGATGATAAATTGGTTGTCTTATTATTTCAAAATACATATAAAAAATGTAAAATCAATCCTAATGTTTACCAAGCCTTTCTTTTTCCTTCTAGTCTGTCCACAACCAGCTGATGTAGCATTTATTCTAGATTCTTCTACTAGTGTTGGCTGGAGAACCTTTCAGAGAATGAAACGCTTTGCTGAAAGTATGGTGAGAGATCTAGCTGTAGGTTACTGTGGCCACCACATTGCTTTAGTAAAATATAGTTCACGACCTTTAATAGAATTTCATCTAAACCGCTTTACTAGACAAGAATCAATTATTCGAAGCATTGATGACACTTCCTACACTCGAGGCCATGCTGATATGGCAAATGCCATAAAGTTTGTGAGTCAAGAAATATTTTCTTCAAGACATGGAGATCGAGATAAGGTAAGTAAAATTATGTGTCTTGTTGCTTTATGATTAACTTTATTAATCAAGAAAGATTTCTGTATTAAAAAACAAACTTCCTTTATTTTTGGTTAGGTCAAAAACATCGCCTATTTGCTGACTCATGGTCAAATAGATTTGTCAAGCGAAGATACTCTCAGGCAAGCTGAATTAGCCATTTCTTCTGGTATTCATCTTATACCTGTAGCATTTAATGTTCGAAAAAGCTATGAACTTGACACCATTGCTGCTGCACAAGGAATAAAAACAACTGAAATTTTTGGTGCTGATGTAGATGGAATGACTGATTCCTTATTGCATCCTATTTTTGAAAGTATGTATCTTTGTTTTACTTCTCACATAATAATGTTATATAAACTATTAAGTAGCTAACTTTAACACTGTCCCTTTTTCTTGGACCTATTTCATTCATTGACAGAAGGTACTAATGTTTCTATTTCTCAGTCTTTAAAAAATTGTTACTATTTCCATTTTTATTATTTGGCCAGTGAGTAAAAACTATATACAATTTCTTAGCCCACATATCTACTAATACAATGAAATGAACTTTCAACATGGAAAAACGTTTTTATTGTATTCTCAATATTTTTATTCACGCTTTATATCTCTCTCTCTCTCTCACACACACACACACACACACACACGCACACACACACACACACACACACACACACACACACACACACACACACACACATTCATTGTTACATAATAAATTAAAATAATTACTTTTTTTCTGTATTATTGTTTAAATGTTGGTAATTATTTCATACTTTATTTATTTTACAGCTCGAAGTCACTGTGAACCAAATCCCTGCTTAAATGGAGGAAAATGTGTCAACTATCCATTTACATATAAATGCGAATGTAAACGAGGTTTCACTGGTGAAAATTGTGAAAAGCGTATGTTGTTGCATTTTTGCTTTCTTTTGAAACTAGCATGATAATATGATCTGTCAGGTGATGTATGTTGCACACAATCCTTCTACAAAACTAAAGAAATAATAGCTTAAACATATAATTATACACAGTGACAGTTCCAGTCTTAGCTGAAATATTCTAATAATTTGAAATATGCTGAGTTGTTATCACTCATTTTATGTTGGAAATTTAGTAAGAAAATATGAAGGAGGTATTTGTAATATTACATCAGACTGCTATATAACACATTACATTGTAGATAGTGTTACTTTTATCTGCTTGATACACCAGTTACAGAGGCTGTGTAAAAGATGAAATTTCTATAGAGTAAAAATCTACTGAGCTATAATTAAGCACTTTCAACAAAATCAAGTTTCCATCACATTCACTACATATTCGAATGAAGCAGTCTTTAGTCATGAACATCAAACATCTAAAAGATATAATATTGCAGTAAATGATAAATGATCCTTTTTAGCAATTTCACTCATGTAGGATTACCAAAACTACCCCCAAAAAGAACTAAGATTGCTTTCCTAGAACTAGAAAATATTCAGCTTTTATCAGTCAATGACTGTGCACAAAATTCATGTAAAGGGGGTCCCTATTGAAGTATTATTGTGTTATGTGCAACAGTGATGCTGCTATACACACAAATGTCCAAGACAAAATTTCAGTAAAGGCTGCCCTGCTGATTGACATGAAATTAATGATCAACACACTACAACCATGGGTGTATAACCACATACTGAACTCTATTTTCTCTGTGCCATCTATACTGATCCTCTGACTTAGCAAGTTGTATACCTTCTCCCACCTCTTTTATCCTATCATCACCTTTTCTGTATCTTAACAATCACATCTTGTACTAGCTGTTTATTTTTACCAATCTTTACTTTCTAAAACTGCCACTCTCTAGAATTTCCTCTTTACACTAGAAATATTCAAACTGAAACATATATAGCTCAAAACAATTTGTGAGATGGGCATGAAAAAGTTATACATATGGTCCTTCTGGCTTAGATGAACTTATAAAGAAAAACAATCAAAAATATATTAAATTAACAACTACAATACCTCAAACTACTCCAGTAGAATGTAGTAATGCTACTTCTCCTCAGACATGAAGGAAAAAAAATGTTCTCTACACATTTTTTTCTCTGATTCATCTCAATATTCATACTTGCTAACCTAAAATCAGTTATTAATTAGACAAATCTCCAGACATTATTAAGCTTTGGCTCATATATTCACATTGTTACTTTTACTTCTCATTAGGAATTTTTCTATTTATCTTATGTCCATTCTTCTTAATCTCTTTATATGAAAATAATCTAATTTCCATTATGTTAATTTTAATTTATATTTGAAACTTGTAGCACTGATGCAATTTGTACTCCTTTTGCAGAATGTAATTCTAGAGCTGATATGATTTTAGTTATTGATACTTCACGTTATGTAACAAGGCCAGCTCTCAGAAGGGTCAAACGTATGTTACGAAAAACAATTAAAAGACTTTCATTCAGTCATCAAAATATACGAGTTGCAGTAATAACCTATGATGCAGAGCCAAGACTCCGACTTACTCTTGATAAAGGTAGACACAAACAGGATGTGATGGCAGTTCTCTCAATGCTTAGGTAATTTTTATGTTTAATTTTTCTTGAATCACAACACTGCAGTTTCAGTGTAGTTTACTCACTTAGACCACTTTAAAATAAACTTCAAAATCTATTTATTAACTGCATAGTTTCTTGGGTTTTTTTTTCAGCTCTCCAAATTAACTTGCAATTAAATGTCCATTAAAGTCATTCCTGCATGTAAAACAGATAAAATTGATGTCTGGCTCATACAAGATGGAAAAATGCACATTAAAACGATGATGAAAACCATTGATAATAATACTCCATTATTTGGATAGCATTTAGAGTAGAATTAAAACTAAAAGAGCTGGATTGGACTATTTATTTTGTAGTTTGTGAAGTTAGATATGCTGTGTTTGTTAATAGAACACTTTATTCTCTGTTACTACAGTTCACATAGCTACTGGATGAACTGGGATTGTTACCCCTAATAACAGATAATTTGTTTCTCCACTTAGCTATCACATGATGAGATTGTTTCCCTAGCTAATAGATGATCAGGGATTGTTACCTCTTATAGACTGGTACGCTATTCAGGAAAGGCTTCATATCTGGTTAATACCATAAAACCACAACTGACTACTGACCCTTGAGATATATTTCAGATTGGAGGAATATATTTATATTACATTAAATTTGAAGAAGAAAGTATATATAGATCAGCTGACCTTGATCACAAAGTTAACTAATTTAAATATCTAATTGTGATCATTAGATAATCTTAACTACAAATGGCAGTCTATTGTTTTACCTTCTACTGCACTTCATGCTCTTGTGATTAGTTGTTCAGGGTGTTGAATAACTGAGGTGTATGTTATATTATTTGCACTCTCCTATTTATTTATAAATAATTATATGGAAGACACATAGCCATGTATTTAATGTTGTTGTGAAATTAGGTGCACAAGTGCCTTTTGACATCTTGGGAACCAGCCACTTACATTGTTGAGTAAATCCTAATGAATTGCTAAATAACACTGTCACAGTCAAACATTCCCTCGTAGGCTTAATTTCATAGTGATATTAAATATGTATAGGATAGACGTGATTACATTATTTATTAATACGTAACTCACCTTGTTGTATTCATTGTGATTATTGTTTGTACCATTATGCAAATGAGTTTCTGTCTAGAAAAATATTTGTTTACGTTTTAATAAATAAATCTTTAGCTCTTTTATTTCGTAACGAGATTCCAAATATGTTCAGATGTGAGTTTGTATATTTATTCACAACCCATTCTACTGATACTCCAAAAGGTTTAAAACACCATCTGGTCCTTGGATACTTTTAGCAAAGTTCACTCTGTTGCCATCATTTAAATCAATCTCGTGGTTACTCTCCATACATTTCTCTGCATATTTTCAGGATGGGTAGCAGCCATATTAATGGCACTGGCCAGAGATATTACTCCAACTCCCATGATTAATTTATGTAAAAAGATAATTGTGATTCTTCATTGTAACAGAGAACTAATAACTAGAGATTCAATTAATGTTGCACCAATTCTGGTATGTATGGTCTGAACCAGATAAGCTAGATAGATAAAGAAAAAGACAGACAGAGTATTGTAGTAACATTTGGGAATCTAAATATTTGGTGGAACGTATTGTTGGTATGGCTGTGGGACATTGGAACCTGTCCTAACATCTATAGAGAATGAGCCAATGTGAATGATTCCACTTGGTCAGTCAACCTGCTAGAAGTAGAAGTCAAGCCTTCATTAAATCATACTTTATTGTCCTAGAACAAGACATTTTTGATAATGTGCTGTTGTGTCCACCCTGTCTGAGAATATGACGGGACGGTTACAACCAGAATGACTTACAAGATCTACTAGCCCAGGGTTGACCAGAGTGAAACAACAATGTCAGTGTCATCTAAATAGATTGATCAGAATTCATTTTAGTGAACTTAAGACAACAGTTATTTTGTTCTTTCATTTTTTTAATTAATGGCAATTAATAACCATCACAAAGACTTAGTAGGATTTAATTTTTCTTTGGTTTTGTAAAATTTGAACACAATTTAATAAAAATCAATTATTATTATCATTAAGACCTGGACGAACTGACCCCAACCCTGGTGCTGCACTACGAATGGCCAATCAAGATGTGTTACGGCAGAAATTAGGAGACAGAATACATGTTCCCAACTATCTGGTACTTGTCACAAAATCTGTACGAGATCTCGATGAAATGTTGGTCCAGTCCCGAAATCTTAAAATGAAAGGAACTAGAATTATAGCTCTTGGTAAGAAAATTGTACTTGATTTATTTTATAGACACAAATTACAATTTACAAATATTATTATATTTCCATCACTTGAACGATATTGAACAAAATAATTTTAAATTCATATGAATATCTCTATAAAAGTATCTAGATCCATTGTCTGTTTATTATTTTTCAGTGTTTCTGCTGTGTATTTAATCTTTGCAGAAAAGTTGTGAAGTTAGTGTGCTGCTCTGCTGCATATCTATTTACCACAACCATTTTATTGTACCTCCACTGGATTCAGTGTTGTTAAACGTAAATAGTTTAAACTCTCTTGCCTCTTTTAACAACTCTGGCTGTCAAATGGATCAACACTAGGAACTAGTTTTGTTGCTATTGGCATAATACATTAATTACAAAAGACATCACTGAAGATTTTATCTTATTGTAGTTCATGCAGTTGATTCTGTTACATTAACTTTGTACCACTCAGTACTTGCCCAGTTATACAGTATAGCAAATGAAATGCTTATCAATGTTTTAGTTACTGTATCAATGATTTCATTTTGTGGTTTCTATTTGCAATTAGGTAAACTGGCTTGTTTCAGAGTTAAGCACATAGATGTACATGACTCAGTATGGTACACTTCAAAATACAAAATATTGAGACTGTTGCCTGCTTCTTATCTTATTGTCAACATTGTTTTAGATCCTCTTCAATATGGTTGACTTATTGTCATCTAAATAAATATTTAATTATGTCATGAAATATTTGTATTTTCTCGTTTTCTCAGGTCTTGTAAGCAGCACATCTTTTGTAGCATCTAGCTTAAATGATGTTGTATCACTGCCATTGGATAAAAACAAATTTATTATTACTGATGACACCAAAGAAGAACATGTAGCAGATGTTATTCAGAAATTAGCAGCAGCTGTATGTTATGGTAACTACATGCATTTTTTTATATCATCTTTAATCATTTCTTTCTTACTTTCTTTATTAATCCATTAATAATCATACAAATATACATAATGTGCCAAAATATTTGTTTCCTTCTCAGTTTAGAAGAAATCTCACTCTAAATGAATTCCTTATTTAGTAGACCAGATATATTATTTTAACCATGTCTTTTATCTAAATAACAGAGGAAATTTGCTCTGAAAATCCCTGTTTGAATGGTGGAACATGTCAAATAGATAAAGGAAGTGCAGTTTGTGACTGTCCAAGAGGCTATGCTGGAAGATGGTGCCAAAGCAGTGAGTACACTTTATTAAAGTGAATTTAATTGTCACGTTTACTAATATTATTCTTTATTTTGTAACATTTTGATATTACATTTTTATGATATTTTCTAATTTGAGGCATAGCAATTTTCAATAGCCTACTGTCATTAGATTTTTGTAAGTAAGTGCAACATTTTATTAGTTTACCTATTCTTAATCAGTTATAAACTACTTTATAATTCATAAATTTGTGTGATTAACAGGAATACAAACACAGGTTCAACTCCTTTATTATTAGTCAATTGGTTAAATATCTAATCAACTAACTAATTGATCATTTGTTTAATGTGTTGGTTAAACAATAAACCAGTTCGTTTGTTTGTCGAAAACGAAAGCAGATCTTGTAGTGAGTAGGAAGGTCATGGGTTACAGCAATGAAACAGCTTTGATTAACAAACAAACAACTGGTTGATTGTTCAATCAACACATTAAACAAATGATTGATTTGTTAGTCAGTTAAATACTTGTGTGTGTGTGGGGTGGGGTTATTATTATTGGCATAATGATTACCTAGGTACAACAAAATTTGTTTCAAATCATGAAATCACATCAAGAATCTTGCAAACCAAAAGCAAAACAGGAAAAATAGTTTAGACTCACATCAATATGATGGTCTTCTTTTTATTTAATGTTAAATAATTCACAACCATAACATATGATAAAGTTAGTTGTTAGGTAAGTACTAGAGATATAACCAGAAAATGTTACTTCAAGTGTGAGGTAGGCTTGACATACAAACATTGATATGAAATCTGCAAACTTATCGCCCTCATTTTATCATCAGTTAACATTAAATGAAACAGTCATGTTTTGTTTGTCTCTATGTTAATATTTTCAAATTTCTTTTATTCTTGGCATATTAAGCTGTTTCCGAAATACCAAGTATATGTTAGTCTCATGATACACTTATCAATTTGTTATCTATTGAACTGCAACTAACTATTCAACTATTGTTCTTTCAACAGCTTGTGCACAAAATGTTGATGTTGTCTTCGTTCTGGACACATCTGGAAATATAAGCCCTGGAGAGTTCAGGTTAATGAAGGAGTTTGCAATTGAGATAGCTGAGAAACTGTCTATTGGAACTCATAAATCAAGAGTTGCTGCTGTTACTTACAGTTCTAGAGCCCATTTGGGATTTACTTTGGATATGTTTTCATCTGCACGTGATGTAAGGAATGCCCTTTCTTCCCTGCTTTATGAATATGGAAATTCAAATGCTGTAGCAGCTCTAGAATTGGTGCGGTCCAAAATATTCAATTATAAAACTGGAGATCGGCCAGACGTCAAAAACTTTGGTAATCCTAATTCTTTACATTTTAAAAATTTATTGAAGTTTTCTTTTAATCTATTTTGAAAATTATTTCCTAAATATTTATGTTAGTTTACATTTTCATATTTTCACTAAGTCAATTTCATGATTGAATATATCCTTTATGTCTTTCGTATCAATTACCAATAGATTGCAATTTTATGTGTGATAAGTAGTAATCAATATGTTTTCCCTTCTTATAACAATTTATGATATATGGTAGTAAATATTTCAAACAAATTTTAGAATTTGGTCAGATATACACTGAGTTCATATTCAAAACTATTTCCCTCATTTACTAACTTCAAGTTCTCAATTTATGTCTTTCAACACACTAATAATTTCTTTGAGAAAGATTCTATGATGTCACTGAATTAACATTTCTCATTTATCGTTTTTCACTTGCAGTAATCTTTTTATCAAATACTGAGTCTAAAATTCACCCTGAACACACAGTAGCTTCAGCCAGAGCTTTAAGGAATATCGCTCATATCTATGCAATTGGAATTGCAAACTATGACTTAAAAGAACTTCACAACATAGCAAGTTTACCATATTTACTGAATGTTTTCACAGCTGAAAACTATGAAGGCCTTTTCAACTATACAAATACAATAACTCGAGCTTTCTGTAAAGGTATGGAACACAATTTTATAATTTTTACTTTCAGTGGTTT
>NC_142950.1:28855055-28857555 GCF_046866305.1 Octopus bimaculoides | reverse complement strand
GGAACGTGCGTACATACGTCCGTACGTATGTACGAACGTCCGGACGTAGGTACGTACGAACGAACAAACGAGCGTACGTAGTACGTACATTAGAATGAACAAACGAAATAACGAACAAACGTACGCACTTGTGAACGAAAGAAAGATGGAACGAACAAACAAACGAACGTACGTACGTCCGAGCGAACGTGCGTACGTCCGAACGAAACAATGAACGTACGTACGTCCGAACGAAACAATGAACGTACGTACATACGAGCGAACGAACCAACTTACGTACGTTCGTACTTACATATGTACGTAAGAACGTACAAATGAACGTAAATACAAACGAACGAATTAGCGAAAGAACGAAAGATCTAACGGACGACCGAACGAAAGAACGTACGTGTGTAGGTACGAAGAAACGAACAAACAAACGACACAACGAAAAACGAAGGTACGTTTGTACGTACGTTCATACGTAAGAATGAAGGAATGAACGAACGTAAATACGTACGAAAGAACAAACGTACGTACGTAGGAACGAACAATCGTACGTACGTACGTAAGAACGAACGAGCGTACGTACATGCGAACAAACGAATGAATGAAAGAAGAAACGAAATGAATAAACAAACGAACGTAGGTACGTAAGAACGAACGTACGTAGTACGTACATTAGAATGAACGAACGTACGCACTTGTGAACGAACTTACGCACTTGTGAACGAAAGAAAGATCGAACGAACAAACAAATGAACGTACGTAGTTCGAACGAACGACAGAACAATCGAAGGCACGAACGAACGAACGTACGCACTTATGAACGAACGTACGCACTTGTGAACGAAAGAAAGATCGAACGAACAAACAAATGAACGTACGTAGTTCGAACGAACGACAGAACAATCGAAGGAATGAACGAAAGAACGAACGAACGTACGTACGTACATAGGAACGAACTAACGAAAGAACGTACGTGCTTACGTTGTTCGTACTTGCGTATGTGCGTAAGAACGTACAAACGAACGTACATACGAAGGAACGAACTAGCGAAACAACGAAGGAACTAAAGAACGAAAGAACGTACGTGTGTACGTACGAAGAAACGAACAAACGAAGGTACGTTTGTACGTACGTTCATATGTAAGAATGAAGGAATGAACGAACGTAAGTACGTACGTACGAACGAACGTGCCTACATATGTACGAACGAACGACCAAACGATCGAAGGAACGAACGATAGAATGAACGTACGTACGTAAGAACGAACGATCGTACGTACATACGAACGAACAAACGAAGAAACGAAATGAATAAACGAGCGAACGAACGAAGGAACTAACGATTGAACGTACGAACGAACGAATGCAAGAACGTATGTACGAACGAACGAAAGAATGTACGTAAGTAAGTACGCACGAACGATCGAAAGAACGAACGAACGATCGTAATAACGTTCGTAGGTACGAACGAACATAACGTACGTGCGGACGAAGGAACGAACGTACGTACGAAAGATCGTACGTACGTGCATACATACGTACGAACGTACTTACGTATGTACGTGCGAACGTACAAACGAACGAACTAACGAACGAAGGAAAGAACGAGAGAATGAACGTACGTACGTAAGAACGAACGATCGTACGTACATACGAACGAACAAACGAAGAAACGAAATGAATAAACGAGCGAACGAACGAAGGAACTAACGATTGAATGTACGAACGAACGAATGCAAGAACGTATGTACGAACGAAGGAAAGAACGAGAGTGCGTACGTACGAAGAAACAAACGTACGAACGATCGAGGAAACAAAGGAACGTGCGTACATACGTCCGAACGTACGTCCGAAAGTAGGAACGTACGAATGAAGGAACGTACGTACGTATGACGTGCGTATGTATGTTCGTACGATGTTCGTCCGTACCTGCGTACGTACGTGTGTACGTACGTAGATGCGTATGTACGAACAAACGGACGAAGGAACGAACGAGAGAACGAAGCAACTAATAAAAGGTAGTACGTACGAACCACCTTTGTACGTACGAAATATATTTATATATATTTATTTATATATATATATATATATATTTATTTATATATATATATATATATTTATTTATATATATTTATTTATATATATATATATATATATATTTATATATATTTATTTATATATATATATATATTTATTTATATATATTTATTTATATATATATATATATATTTATATATATTTATTTATATATATATATATATATATATATATTTATATATATTTATTTATATATATATATATTTATATATATTTATTTATATATATAAATATATATATATTTATATATATTTATTTATATATATATATATATATTTATATATATTTATTTATATATATATATATATATATATATATTTATATATATTTATTTATATATATATATATATATATATATTTATATATTTATTTATATATATATATATATTTATATATATTTATTTATATTTATATA
>NC_142950.1:28766365-28854555 GCF_046866305.1 Octopus bimaculoides | reverse complement strand
TATATATATTATATATATATATATATATATATATATATATATATATATATATATATATATATATATATATATATAAATATATATATATATATATAAATATATATATATATATATAAATATATATATATATATATAAATATATATATATATATATAAATATATATATATATATATAAATATATATATATATATATAAATATATATATATATATATAAATATATATATATATATAAATATATATATATATATATATAAATATATATATATATATATATATATATATATATATATAATATATATATATATATATATATATATATATATATATATATATATATATATATATATATATATATATATATATATATACACACACACACACACATACTCACTTATTTATATATATGTATATACATATATACATATCCACATATATGAGTGTGTATTTGTGTGTGTGTGTGTGTGTAAGTGCAACAAAATCACAACAAATATGGTTAGTATTAACGATAAAAACAAATTTGCAAAACCCCAACAAACTGACACACATTAAAATATTAAGAACCGAAACCTAATCAACAACAAATTCTTATCATCCATGTCCTATAATCAATTAACTTATGAAGCGAGCTAAAACTGCACTCAGACCAGTTCAAAACAATAGAAGAACCCAGCCAATATGAAGAGGATCAAAATAAATGATGACATTGAAATGATGAGGATATAAGTTACAAAAAAGCTCACAGTAAAAAACATATACAAATAGTCAAACATTTGAAACACAGACATCCCATAGTCAGCTGCCTATCAGAAATCAGTATGGTTTTGACACCTGGGCACCAATCAATCCAACAGCATCAAAAATATATGACTTAGGAATGATAGACCCAAGACAGGGGTCAGGCATAAGTTCAATGTGCTCATTGAGGTGACACTTGCTTAAGGTTACTAAGCACAAATATAAACATACAAAAAGACCATAATGAAGGGAGGGGCATCTCCACTTAATGAACGATAAAAGAATAAAAACATATGAGCCATTACAGAATATAGCCATTAAATATTGATTAAATAAAATAAAAATAAACTAAAATGGACATTGCCACCTAAAGAAGTGTAAAACATAAAAATTAACTAAATATAGCAAATTGAAATTACTAAATCAATTAGATAAGGTAAAAATATTCAAAAGGTTAACATACCTTTCAGACTAAGAAAAAAGATTCCCTTATAAATGGCAACATATAACTCTCAAATAATACGAAAAAATCTCTCAGAACTGCAGCTGTTTACTTTATAATCTAATTAAATTAAAGAAAAGAAACTAAACAGACATTGTCACCTAAAGAACTATAACATAATTAAAAATAAATTAAATGTATCGAACAAAAGTTACTTAACAAAAAATTAGTTAGATAAGTTACTAAACATACACATGAGTTATATGGAAAATATAACCAAAAGAACAACATACCTCCATTAACATGAAACAACTTCTCACATATATAATAAAGAAAGCTCTTACATGGTACCAAATCAAGAAGAATCTAGATATACAGCCTATCTCAACTCATGCAAGACCAATTGAAACTTGCAAATGGAAGTCCAGAAAGAACCACCCTAACAGAAGTGATGGTGTACATGACAGGACCTGATCACACACAAAACCCCTCGAAATACAGCAGCTTTAGAACGCAAGCTGATCAAACATCAGTACTTAATATCAGCACAAAGAAGTGAAGTTACTCATTTCAAATATTTTTCATTAAGTTACAAGCTTGAAATTACACCAAAATTTTAAAATATCATGTCTCCTCAAACAACAAGTGAAATTTTTAATCAGCTGCTTATTTACATAACCACATTTTCCCAAAAGCTTCTTCAATAATTTGACTTTATAAATAAACCTACATTATTTATCATTCCATCATACCTTATAACCTGACTGCAGAACATGTTCTAACTTGTCTTTCTAATGAAATTCAGATCATTACCAAGGGAATAGACACTATATCAAAATCAAAGCTATTAGTAATATTAGCTACAACTTTATTATTAATACAAACTACTGTTATGTCTAAATAATTAACTTTATTCACTATGACCCCGTTTTATAAGCAACAAGATCTCCAGAGTATATTTTTTCAAGTAAATTTTCAAAAAATTGTGATTAGTGATAAAAATATTAGCTGATTGCAACAGCAACTAAGCAGTTTAAACTAAACTTACCGTGTTCCATTGACATAAATCACTGAGTAAACTCAATTTGCATGAAAATAAACATGTGTCTGCTAACAAAGGGTTACAGTAACAACCCATAGGAATGCCTTTAACTTGTATGAATATCCTAAAAACAAAAGTAATATATGCATTTTTAATAATAAAGCTTAACCATTTCCTTTAATTTTCTCTTTAGATAAATTCGTTAAAATCATTACACCTAATCCTGGATAGAAAACCATGACCATTTTCGATGATGATATATTTAGAATCCTTACCAAACCTATAAATATTCTTCAAATCCCTTCCTCTACCATTTCAAATCTAGAATCAGTGTAGAAAAATTAGACACATGCATACTTCAAAACATTTTAAAGTCTATCTAAATCTCTTTCCTGAACTTAATACTCCAGAATATGCTAACACCTAAATTATAATAAATTTCTTTGTACTTCACGAAGTCTGGTCTAATAGCATTCAATGTTCCATTAACTAAAATAGACAGTTTTTTATTGATATATTTCCTAGCTTCTGCAATAAGCCTACTCGGGACCTTATGCAATTAAGGAGCCCCCCCCCAAAAAAACTTAGGAAATATGTTTGTCCTCCTCCACCACATAAAAGTCATTTAACCTTTCCATCTCATGGATTAACTTCCCTATAAACTCCTCATACTCTCAACTACTACTACATACATAACTATTAAAGTCACTCCTTAATCCTAACCTTTACCTAGCCTCATTATATAGTATTTCTTACATACAATCACAAAGTTACCTGCTGGCTGCCTGATCTGCTGGTACTACAATGGATTTCTCTCACAATGCATCAATATATTTCTTTACATCATGTTCACCCAAAATTGACTCCTCTCTTATGATCCAAACCAACTTTCTAGTTCACTCCAAATTTAATCTAGTCACTTGCTTTCTACAACCATCAAAAGCTTTCTTTTTTTATCCTTGTATTTGTGACTTAAATTAACCACAAAAGTGTCAACTGATCCTAGGATTATCTCCACCAATTTATTCCTACTTATCTCACCAGGCTCCATGTATTTGATATCCTCCTCCAATAGCCATCTAAAGTTCTCATTTAAGATAACATTCAAATCATCTGTATAAATATATCCTGCTGCATGGTGGCAGAAATCAGACTCAGTGTAATCGTACTGTTGAGACAGACCTCTGTGAAATCTCACAGGCCTATTTTGGACAAATATTTGTTATAATTAAACAACCAGTAAATGAGCCTAGTAATAGAACATGTATGTTCTTACCTTTAGCTCTTACTGGCAAAAGATTAAGTATTTTCTTATTGTTAATTATCATGCTGGAATAAATTTTATTAGATTTTCGAACAAAAGTACTACCATGTATTCAATCTGATTCTACTTGCCTTTTTCCAAGCCGTATTAGCCCTTTAGTGTTTAAACCAGCCATATCTGGCTCAAATACTCTACCTATTTTATATTGAAACCAGCCAGAGCCAGCCTCTTGTATGCAATCACATCATCAAAATTTTGAACCTACGAGATAATGCACGATTAAGTCAAAACAGTGTGAATAAATAAGAATTACATTTCATGAAATAATCTGAATGTTAAATGGTCACATTAACCAATTGCAAAAATTAGTCAGTTAAAAATGTAAAAAGACCTGTTAAATTACTAATGCATAAACTCAATAATATTTTTTTCTGAAATATAGACAAAACCTAACACTTACAATATTCCTTCTCAGTATACAGTAATTTTTAAGCCCTTCTCACATTCCAAGTATGTTCCTTGACTTTGTCACATTACCCTTTCACTGTGGCTGTGTGGCTTGTATCCTTACACTTTCCAAATCTACCTCTATGCTCTCTAAAATCTTCATATGCACACTGATCTCTGCCATGCTTAGATGCTTACCTATGTCACTTAAGATGTTGATGTCATGCCTGAGTTGTCTGACCTGTATACTCCATTCCTCACTCCTTAGTGTATTACTTAAATGATGTTATGTGACTAGCAATTAAAAGACAAACCATAATTAATAACAAAATTTTTCACCATTACATTTCTTGCAAACACATTATCACACATGAAAACATATGTTTATTTTTGTGTATGTGTATATACATACATATGTGATTGTATATATATATATATATATATATATATATGTATATATATGTGTGTGTGTGTGTATGGAACTCAGGCTTTGAGTGACTTTGGTAATTTATGCAGAGATTAAAAATAATAAAAATTATATATACTCCTGTACTGGGTTTTGTTTATATATATGTGTGTGTTTGTGCTTATGTATGTTGCCTGTATGAATGTGTGTGTATGCATGTATTTATACATACACACACACACACACACACACACACACACACACACACACACACACACACACACACACACACACACACACACACAGATTTTGTCTCGTAAGTTTAGAGCTGAAGACAGAAACTTGAAAACTTCAGTACTTGTGAAGAATATTTGGTGAAAGAACAGATGTGTGTGTGTGTGTGTGTGTGTGTGCATGTGGAGACACATAAATGCTGTAGACTTACATATAAGTGTTTTTACATTTGACTTAAACATTTCTTTGATGAAATACAAGTGCTCTTCACAAAAGATACTAACTGGTGTTCTCATGATTCTATCTTCAGTTATAAATTTGTTACACATTCCTCTGTGACAAAAAAAAAAAAAAAATCATATTCAATTTTGTTTTCTTTTTCAATGCTTCTCTATATTTCAATTCTTTCTTTCAAATGTGAATATTCTTTGCTATTAGCTACCAAAAGTTTCTCTTTAACAACCAGTATTGTAGTTAATATTTAATACTTACATCACACACATACAAGATCTGTGTTACTCAATATTATCACAACAAATAGCTACCTTCATTGTTGTTCATACAGTATATTTAGTGTGTAAAAGACGAACAGTGCTATGTCGCAAACCACTCAGACACACCACGATGAAGTCAGTGGGTGAGATAAGTTCTCCATACACCATCACAGACAAAGATATGTTGACTGCCAGTTACCAACAATATAATGACGTAGGAATGGAAGTACTAGAAATTCTATTCTTTGTCTTCAGTTTGATCCTTGATATTCAAATAATATATCTGTACACATGCCACACATGTTTATATATGCATGTGCACACATACACACACAGATATATATATATATATATATATATATATATATATATATATATATACACATACATACACCCACACACACACACAAATATGTCCATACACACACTCATGCGCACGCACACACACTCATGCACACACACACACATTCACTCGCACACGTTTCACAGAACATGTTTCAATATATTTAATAGACTCCCCTCAATTATCATTTTGGTTCTGTTTCGACCCCTAATACATAGATTGTGACATTTAGAGCGACCCAATGTTTACAACTTGAATTCAAAGACAAGAACTTTGGCTCTGAAGTTCATTGACATCTAAAAGCTGGATGCCACAAGAGTCCAATTCTGTACCACCTCTGTATGTATCTTTCTGTTGTTGCTGTTGTAATCTGAAGTGTTTTTGCTTTTGTGATTGTGATTGTGGTTGTTTTTGTAGCTGCAATTGTTTTTGTGGTGGTTGTTGAGGAAGATATGATTGTTTTTGTTTTTGTTGCTCTTGTTCATATAAAGTACACTGTAACAATTCATTTTGTTTTTGTTGTTGATACATATAAAATGGATTGAGTGGCAATAATGGTGGTTCTTGTTCTAGTTTGTTTTTTTCTTGTTGTATTTGTTCTAACGTAGCTGTATGTGTTTGTTGCTGTTGTTGCTTGTCATCTTCATTAAATGGCTGCCTATTTCTCTGCTGAAAGGGGTAATGTTCTGTGTTCTGCTTTGGTGGTGGTTGCAGCAACCGATGATTGTAGGTCTGTGGTTTCACTTCTATTATTCCAGACATTGTCTGAGCACTATAATCTGGATTTACCGACAAATCTGGAATGAGAAACACAAAAAAAAAGAGAAAAAAAAATCAATTAAGTCATTTTAAAACAATACATAACGAACACATAATTTAACTGAAAATCAATTTTAGGACATTAACCAGCACGACTTGTTACTGGAACTTACCAATGATGCCAAGTATTTTGCATGATCTTATTGCTTACTGTTTAATTACAAGGAAATGTAATTGTTTTCTTTTTTCTTTTTGGAAAGCGTTTAGAGTGGAGTAAAAACCTATAGAATTGGTCCCTAGAGCAGTAGAAGAATGTTATTTTCTTGGACGAGTCATCCTTTACCTTTTTCCGACCACCAGCCGAGTATACGTGTGGACTCAGTCAAAAGAAGCATTCGAACCAGACTGCCTTCTTCCAACTGTTAAACTGCAGAAATATTTTATCTTAAGCAAATTTGCAACTTCCATTCTAATAGTTTGATACTGCTTCGTAATACTGAGTTAGTTATTCACATGAATTTGATCATAGTAGTAGTAACAATTATAGATTTACCAAATCGTATATAATGTAGACTGAAGTTAAGATCTTCAAACAAAAATACTGAAATAGTAAACTTAATATCCCCCACCCTACAAGACGTTCTCTCACAAACAAACATAATTCGTTGGCTAAATGGGTGGTGATGACAGCATTTCAGTTGGAGATGAATTGTGAAAATAAGTTTGATATCTGGTTTTCTTTTTAATCAACTAAGTTTAAAGAATAATTAGTTTCTACTTGGGAACTTAATGTGATATCGTAATAGTAAAGGCTAATACAATGTAGTGATCATGTTAATTATACGCATATCTAAGAGAGATAATCGTTGTTGAACAATTCTTTATTCGATTCAACAAAAGCATGGGACACAACTCTGCTTAAAAATATTAGTGAAAAAAAGAGAGAAAATATTGAAGGAACGCATTCGAAGAACTGTTGAAAAAAAGATCAACATCAGCAAGCAAAACTTCTAGATATCTATAGTCACAACATCGAATATAGTGAATGTTTAAAGTCACGACACAGAAAATAGTCAACTTGTATATTAGTCATACGTTTCAAGTTATTTACCCTGTCACTGATACTAACCATTTCCATCCCCAAACACCATATTTATTTTTATTAATTAGGGAGAGGGAATGACCAGTGTACATTAACTTTATTGTTCTTCCTAAGCTATTGCAATCAATATGATTAATATTCAATTAGAGCTTCTGTGACCATCCACAAATACATAGCTTGCAGATTTGCTGAGGAATGACTGGAGAAATAGGGATATGGGATCAAGTGGCATTAAATGTTGGAGGAAAGGCAATCAACCTGAATCACTGTGGCATTTTTAAAAGTCAAATGGATGAGATGTACTGCAATACTATCCTTTATACTGTATCTTATCATCATATATAAGCACTACTTCATTGTGAGATGCATTTCCTCGGAGGGTCTCCTACTGAGCAAGGCTAAATTATTTTCTGGTTTTGAAGAGAGGAGAAACAGTTTTCTCAATGTTATGACAATCATGAAAGAATCTAGTTTTGCTTTCATTTCTTGGTTTGGTCTGGAAGAGTGTGCAGAGTCCATAGCTGTTGGGGAGGGGGCAGTGTTCATAGCAAGACTGGTGAGCTCAATGCAACTAACATCCTACTACGACACCTGCAAGTTGACATCTGCAGGTAAAATATAGGTTTATGTTCTAAAGGTGGAAGGACCTGAAACAGTGGTTACAGCAGAGCATGGGGAGAAGGGTCAAGTGAGGTGGGAGTGTCTCAATAGAGGAGGCATGAAATTATCCAACTCTGATAAGCAAAGACCACTGTAATAGAAACAAATAGTACGTCTGTGAATTATAGGTTGGTGCGTGGTGGTGAGTGGTTTCAGTGAATCAGTTGGAGAGAATACTTTGGATGTGGTCTAGGATACCTGTATTTATAGTAGCAGCAGTATCTCAAACATGAGAGCAATACGTCACTATGGTCTCATTTCAAATTCACAGAGAGTTAACAACTTGTTTGAATTGAAGTATTTTTTAGTTTGAAAAGTGAAACCAGTCTTTATGATGCAGGTTAATTAATATTTTCATACCAAATCTAATTGAAAAGTTGTTGATACAAAGAAATGGAAATTTTCATCTGCCAACATTGTCTGTAGCCACAGATGACTGATTTGTAAAGTGAACCTTGGTTTGGTCCCAAAAGTACTCAATATGCTGACAAAATGTTCAGCTGTATTCTTTCTGTCCTGACACATTCTGAGTTCAAATTCTGGTGAAGTTGACTTTGCTTTCATCCTTTTGGAGTCAATGAAATAAGTACCAGTTGAACACTGAGGTTGATGTAATCGATTTAACTTCTCCTGGGTATGAATGTATATATATAAAAAAAAATAACTGCTTTCCTCTGCTAAGCCATGCTGAGTTAGTGTGGAAGAATAGGCTCATTAAACCAGTATGGTCACAAGCTCAAATACACAGCCTTCCCATCAGACTGAGTTTGATGGAGAGAACATGCTGAGACTCTCATTCTGTAGTCAACTGAGAATGGACAATCCAATTCAATCCAAAAAAACGATGCAAAGTATGTCCCATAAGGAAGTGTGTGTCAAATACTTCATGGGAGATGGAGAGTTAAATAATTGGTGCAACATTTTGACACTAGGTCAGCAATTTCAGGGGAGGGGCTAAGTCAATTAAACTGACCCCAATTTTCAAATGGTATTTTATTTTAATCACCCTAAAAGGATGAAAAGCAAAATCGACCCTGGCAACATTTGAACCCAGAATGTAAAACACTAAGAATTCTGTCCATCTTGCTAATGGTTCTGCTCGCTCGCTGTTATTAATTGATATTTATATGCTTAAACATGCAAACAACTGATATATATAAGTTAAATAAACAACAATAGGAGATTTAATTTATATTTGATAATGAGGTTTGGTTTCATTTAATTGATAATAATATTAATAGTAACCTTTTAGCATTCATATTTCTGTCAAATGTAATGCTCGTTTATTTACTTTGTTTTCAATTAATGATGCCTCACATTTTAACTTTGAGATTTTGATGATGTGGTTGTTTATTTTTAGAATGACATTGTAGAGTAGTTCTGAGAGTTTGGATGTCATCAGTTTTAACATAAAACAGGTAGAATATTTAGGTCAGATATGGTCAGTTTAAAACGCTGAAGGGTTAGATAAATGGATAAGGGTAGGGATCTAAATGACAGCCAGGTTGTTCTGAGTTCTACCAGTAACATGTAATCCAGTGTAATCTGCTACATGGTTGGGTTGTTAGAAACTAAACCATAACTCCCTCGAGGCTAATTTGGGGAGAACAAAAACAAAACCTATCAAAATGATGGATGAAGTCTACGAAAGATCAGTGACTATCTATCAATGTGTAGGGTCAGAGAAATACTTGAAATAGTGAACAAGCAGATTATAAGGTCATTTGGGAAGAGATGCAGCTAGAGAATTCGCCAGAGTATCTGTCAAGGAGATGGGTAGGTAGGGTGACGTAGCCATGGAGGAGAGACCTATCCACTCTACCCAAGAAAATAAAGACTACGGGAGTACATCTTGAGAGAAAAGCCAGTTATGGTGGTTAATTCAAGGCAATTTTTGACAGACTGGATTTATGTGAATCTCTAGCATCTGGGTAACAGTACCAGTTGTGTTCAGTTACCTTTGTCTTTGTGAAGGAAATGGCTCCAGTGTCAAAGATACTAGGATTTGTGCATGACCAACACTACTATCAAGCTTCTTTGTGCAATGTCAATTATGGATCTTGGATCTCAGGGAAAGCCATTAGTGTGACAGATGGAGTCACATTGTGTGACAGAAGGAGTCACACAGTGTGACTCCTTCACCAAGAGAGTCTGTGATAAAATACCGATAGTTCTGTACTTTCCTTGCTTGTAAAGACATATGGTAGGAGTAACATAGGTGGTAGCAATTGTAATGTTAAAGTCAGTCATATACATTGCATCCTTTGTTGCTGTTGCTCTTTACCTACACTTGAAGGACAAGATGGCCATCATCAAATAACCATAGGTGAAGGGGAGTGTAAGCACATTGTGTGCGTGTGTGCATGCCAGATTCTTTTATCAACACTAAAAAGAGATAATGTGATTGTATGTGAAAGAGAGAAAGAGAGACAGAAAGACAATACCAACAAGAATGAACTGATGAAGATAAAAAGAATGTGATTGTCTGCAAGAAACGTAGACACCAGCAGCTAAAAGAATACCTATTTCCTCTCTGTTACACAAATACAAAACACAAATATTATATGCTGTTACCTTTTGAAATAGAACAAGAAAATATCTGATATTTGAATCTAATATATTATTATCTGTGTCCATAATTTATTGACAGACACGATGATAATATTTTATAGAGAGAACTAAATAGATTTACTGAAACCATGTGTGAATACTTGTTAGTTTCTAAGACAACATAGAATATTCTATTTTTATTTACAAAATGAAAGGCAGACAACATTTCTTTTACATTATAGGATTTTGAATGTCTTGTTGTATTTAAATGAAGAAAACATATATTTATTTTGTTAGTTATGAGTATTTGCAAAGAAATATCAGTTTTATATAATAAATTTATTTCCTAGCATAATATTTCTATTTCTGAATATAAAAATTACACATATAAATCATCAAAGTATATTTGTGTATTAATATGGATGCAGACTCTGATAGAAAATAATCAAAAGCATCTGTAGATTTTGGTTAAATTGAATAATAAAATATTACAGAAATATTCACCAATGGATATATAATATTTCTACAATGTATAACTGAACAATTAAACTATTCAGTTGAAGCACTGAATCCAAACAGAATACAAATTGAGAAACGAAATAGGATTTAGTTCAGTGAAAATATCAAATGAAATCAAAATACACAGACAACTCGGGGTTTTCAACATGAACACGAAGAGGGTTCTATTACATATGTGTGAAATATGGAACATCAGAAAGTTCTCCATGGAAAGGTTCTAAATGTTCTAAATAGAGGAAATGTAAGGAGAGGTTATTTACAAAATGCTACTTTGTGGAAGGGGGAACTGAGGTACAAAATGTTGAGAACTACTAATCTAAACTGATGCATGCTAGAGATGGAAATAATTGCAATAGGATTCCAATATTAGAATTGAATGATAATTCTTAATCTTCTAAATAAGATAAGTGGGGGGGGGGGATGTTTAAAAGTAGAGATTAAGACTGAATTAAAAAGAATAAACTGTAGAAAAAGAAAAAAAAAAAAAACGGTAACTTGGATTACAATCAGGAGCTGAAGGTTGTTTATTCCATTTATTTCAATGTATTCATTGAAAATACTGTCTTGTAAAACATGGCCATATAAACTAACTAGTCTGTCAAGTATTGATCCATTTTGCTGATGTCTATGTCGTTAATGATTTAGAAAATATAACAGGAAAGTATTAAAATAGCAAAAACCATGTCGAGGACAATAGTTTCCAGTATGGAACTGATATTTATTTGCTGGTTACATAAGTTTCAGAAGCAGCAGCAGAAAGCAAATTATGTTGTACTTAGCTGAAAACATCAGTTTATGTCAACCCTTCTAAAATTTCAGCATCAATTAAGTACACAAAAGACAAAGCTATTATAAAATAGTTATATTGTTCTCAGTGTTTATAGCTTGCGGAAATAAATGAAAGCATGGAAGACAACAATTAGTGAGTGAAAAATCAGGGCATTACACATTGGCTGCAGTCCTACTTAAACATAGAGGATAATGTGTATGCAGTCACATTAAACACATATTTACAAGACAGGTAGAAGATGGAAAACTTTGCAACAACCAATTAACTTGTTTGTCCTCAAACATTTTCTATTTATCATTGACGTGGTAAATTACATCCGGGACATGGTTTGCAATGTTGTAAGTTACAAACAACTAGTTTTGAATGTTATGAGGTTATAAGCTAAGACAGTGTGGAGGTCACAACAGAGTTTATTGTCAGTGTGGTGGTCACTGTCGGTTTACAACATTATCAGTCAAAGCTGTTATTATGATGAAATGGTGGATATATAATTGTTGTGTGACGTTTTTGTGCTATGTACTCTCAGCAAACTGGCTTGTGAGACATTCTTTCTGTCAGTCCTCATTGCCAACTATCATCACATATCCATGCATTTATAGCAACATAGACATTTCTCTAAACAATATCTATGGCACATAAACCTTCCCCATGCAGATGCTAATCAATATCTCCCTTCTTCTCAGGGGGCCCCACACCCTTATACTCATATATATATATATCATACAACATGTTTGTATAATATATACACCACAACAATGAAGGTTATGACAATGCAGACAACCAAATCCATGACTACCCCCATATACAGTACCCACTGAGAGATGAAACTACAAAAGTGATGGAATTTCATCGTCGCAGTTGTCTCTGATGCATCATCTGATTATGGTTTCAAGAAGTTTGAATTTTGACTCACACTGAACATGGATTATACTGAAGGTGAGCAGCAGAAGACAACTGGCCTAATTTTCTCATCCAGTAGCAAGGCAGCAGAGGCTGGAATCATATTAGGATGCAATGAGATGTCCAGTGTGGTATTACCAGTTTAGTCACCACAGATCCACCCGTGCAGGAGGTTGTGTTGGCTTAGATGTTGCCATTAGTGCTCACAAATGACCTGGCATGTCATTTATACAATTAAATATAAGTGGTCAGCAAGCAATCTTTATCTCTTCAATAAATATCAGTGAAACAATGTTTTGTTTTGCAAGTCACCGTGTTCCAAATAGCAGAAACTAATCTTGCTGTTGTTGTTGTAGTTGTTACTTTGACTCAGATGTTGAAACTGAGAGAAAATGACATGTCATTTGACAAGTAGAGAATGACAGCTTTGTTGTAGTTTGTTAGACTGTCAATCACTGGAGTCCTTAAGGACATCCATCTACCCCACCACCACAACCACCAGCAGCCTCCGGCTGCCAGTCATTATATGAATCATTACAAATATTAAACATCACAATGAAAGAAGATAATTAAATCCTTCGGAATTAATAAGTCGAATGTATTGGACACTAAAATATAGAGATATCACACGTCAAGTAGAAACAATACTGGACAACAGTGGGTAGTAAGTACTATTTCAGCTATGACTAATTACATTTTACACAGCTGTTACACATTTCATACCAGTAAATTTAATTCCAACAACCTGCTAAGTCATCAGCAAACTTTGTGCCTTCTTCGTATATTTCTCATAGATATATTTTACTGTTTTATTCATGTTTTTCATTACTGGCAATGAACTTTTAAACTAATTAAGAATATTATTAACCCTTAATCATTTAAACCAGCCATATCCAGCCACAAATATTCTACCAATTTTATGTCTGAACAGGCCAGGTCTGGCCTCTTACACTTACCCTTTAATGTCATTTTAAAGATAAACAATCATATTACCAACATTTTGTTGCTTTGAGATAAGCCATGGTTATCTCAAAATAATGTGAATAAACAAGCATTACATTTGACAAAGTAACCTGAGTGTTAAAGGATTAAATAAGGATGGAAAATTGGAAGTCATACTGCAATACAATGCTTTGCGGTATTTGTTCCATTTCATTCCTTGCAGAGTTCAAATTTTGTCATAATCAACTGTGTGTGTGTGTGAGCATCTCTCTCTCTCTTTTTCCTTCAATATATATATCATTGCTATTATGTTAAACTGTTGTATGTCCAAATTTGGCCAAAAACATTTTTTCTGCATTTATTTTTGCTTGCAATAACCGGTTCTTTTGGTCAAACTATCATATCTCCAGTTGCTTCAGATGCCAAAATATCAAAAATTGTCAAAGTGCAGTACAACAGTTTTGCCATGGAATGGTCAACCTATTTTTTCGTTTTCTGCAAAAGCAATGTTTTGGACTTACAACACTTTACACACACACACACACACACATATATATATATATACGACGGGTTTCTTTCAGTTTCCATCTACCAAATCCACTTACAAGGCTTTGGTCGGCCCGAGGCTATAGTAGAAGACACTTGCCCAAGGTGCCACGCAGTGGGACTGAATCCAGAACCATGTGGTTTGTAAGCAAGCTACTTACCACACAGCCACTCCTACGCCTATATTATATATATTATATATATATATATATATATATATATATATACATATTTATACATGCATATATATTTATACATATATACACATATATACATAGAAATATACATATACACATATATAAAAAAATATGCATATATATGTATATATGCAACAAATCTTCAGTAAACCACAAACCCTTCAAGTATTACCCTTTCAGAATCAGAATCCCAATTCATATATACCAGAATGCACAATAGCTTTACAACATATCAATGTTCGAAATAGCATTCTGCAGAATAGCAGGAAATCATAGCAAATGACATTTTTGAAAATTGTTTGGCAATAAAGAAAACTGCAGGCATTATGTTCAATTCTTTGCATTCACTACTGTTATTTGTGTGAAACATCTAATGCAGTGTTAAAACTATTTTATTATCATACGTCCTCATCATGATATTTAAAGTTACCGAGAAGAAGGAACAAAAGAATATATTAAAACTTATTGATGAACTAGATATTGATAATAAAGTGAAATGAAACATAATAAGTAGAAATATGTTAATGAAAGAATATAACTTAGAATTGTCATCTTTATATGGCATTAAAGACTTAAGAGCTTTTGGATTTTGTTGCATGTTCTGAGTTTAACAATAAAATAACAAATTGGAACAGTCTGCAGAAAGCGAAATGTGAAAACTTAGATAAAATATTGCACAAGTGTCTTTTTATGATGCAATTGGAAGGTATAGGTATCTATGGTAATTATTTCAGCCAAAGCTTAAGATTTCAAAGATTAAATGTATTTGGAGAGCACAAACGTTTTCTTTCATGGTAAGGTACACCATGAAATAATAAACAACACATTGCTAGTAAAATATAATCCGTAGGCGCAGGAGTGGCTGTGTGGTAAGTTGCTTGCTTACCAACAACATGGTTCCGGGTTCAGTCCCACTGCGTGGCACCTTGGGCAAGTGTCTTCTACTATAGCCTCGGGCCGACCAAAGCCTTGTGAGTGGATTTGGTAGACGGAAACTGAAAGAAGCCCGTCGTATATATATATATATATGTGTGTGTGTGTCTGAATTATTATTATTTATTTATTTATAAAGAAAATCCATTACGTAGTCTCATAGATAAAAATATCAATGATTTGATTGCAGTTGACAATGATAATGAATTAGCATAAACTTTTTCAGATCAAGAGTTTACAGACAAATGTGCATAATCTTGAAAAAAATCAAGAGGTCATCCATTGTTCTAACAAAGACGATGCCGGAAAAGAAACAATTGAAAAGGGCCTTGGTCTAAAGCTCAGTCGTTCTATGGATACATTTCCTTCTTTTGCTTTATTCTTAAACAGAATCTAAGTTTTTCTATGCATAGAGTTCATCATCATCATCATTGCTTAACATCCTTTTCCCATGCTGGCATGGGTTGGATGGCCTGACAGGAACTTGTCAGACTCCAATCGTTTGTTGTGGCATGGTTTCTATGGCTGGATGCCTTTTTCCTAACACTAACCAATTTACCGAGTGTGCCTGGTGCTTTTCGTATGCCACTGGCACATGTGTGTTAATGCGGCACCGGCAAGGTATTTAAGGATAATATATGCTTAACCCTTAAGCATTCAGGTTATTCTGTTAAATGTGATGATTATTTATTGACATTGATTTGAATATATCTGCATCACCTTGTAGCTTTTGACATTTTCATGAGGTAACTGTTAATTTTTATAAAGATATTGTAGGGTTAGTGTGAGAGGCCAGATCTG
Organism: Octopus bimaculoides; assembly: GCF_046866305.1. Classification (NCBI taxonomy): domain Eukaryota; kingdom Metazoa; phylum Mollusca; class Cephalopoda; order Octopoda; family Octopodidae; genus Octopus; species Octopus bimaculoides. The sequence continues at coordinate 28,838,447 of NC_142950.1, read as the reverse complement.
ATCAATTTGAACATAAGACAGTTGGAATGTTTTGGCTGGATATAGCTGGTTGAAATTATATATATATATATATATATATATTAGGGAATAAGAAATTTTTATTCCAGCCTTACGAGCAAAAATCGGTATAATATTATACCAGGTTTCCTAATATATAATATATTAGTTATATATATATATATATATATATATATATATAGGCACAGGTATGGCTGTGTGGTTAAAAAAGTTCACTTCACAATCACATGGTTTTGTTTGGGTTCAGTCCCACAGTACACCACCTGTTTATTACTATAACAAGTGTTTATTACTATAACATCAAGCCAACCAATGTTTTATGCATGTCTATCATGTGTGCATGCATGCACACACGTGTGCATCTTTGAATATATGTTTGCCTCCCCACCACCGATTCACATTTTGACAACCAGTGTTGGTTTGTTTACATCACCATAACTTAGCAGTTCAGCTGAAAGGAATGATAGAATATAGGTACCAGAGTAAGTTTATTTGATTAAACCTTTTAAAGTGGTGCCCCAGTATGGCAACAGTCCTATGACTGAAACAAGTAAAAGATAAATGCATATCTATAAATCAGTCATTCAGGCTGGAGAATTCAAAAAAATTTTGGAAATTTTTTTAGTGTAAAAAATATTTTTCACAGCTAACCACTTACACTTTTTTCTGCAAAATAGGGGTAGTTTATCCTGTTCAGGCTATATTAATAGCATTATCCTGCAATTGAGAATTTAAAAATCACTTTTATTTTTCATTTATTTGAAAATACTTGCTCCACTTATTTCTGTACAGTACAATTACTATACAATAAACATATAGCCATTATCAAACACATGTGGCGTACTTGCTCATTGCATCATTACCACACAGTAAAACATGTAGTAATTATCCAGCACTCACTCAGGGTCTGTTTCATTAGTGTCATTACCATGTAATAAACATGCAATAATTATTTAGCATGAACAGTGTTTCAGCATTTAAAAAAAATTTTTTATTTCTGTTTGGCATTTTTGACGTGCTTTTTTATTATTACAAAACATCCCTTGCTGCCTCAAATTGCTTACTGCGGATTCAGTAGCTAATAAAGCAGTGTCTTTATTTCTTATTTAATGTTCCCTTTTATGTATGTAACGAATGCATTTAATAAAACTTCCTAGACAATGGAAAATTCACAGTAACAGCATCTCAAATCCTCGAGGGAGGTTGCCATTATTTGAGAAGTTTATTGTATTAGCATGGCATTTATAGATTGTCGAATCCCATTATGATTAGACTATGTATTAATACTGATAACTTCAATAATTACTGTAAGAACAGAACAGAGTATTGCTATTCAATGGCTGAAATAGAAGCTATGTTTGATGGAGTGGCAGAGTCAGTGGAGCACTGGACAAATGAACTGTAATATTTAGTTACATTCCTTTACATTCTGAGTTCAAATCCCACCACAGTTGACTTTATTTTTTTATTCATTTTGTGTCAATAAAATATCATTTGACTATTGCAATTGGCTTATGTATATCATGTGTGTATGTGTGTGTAGGTGGTCTTGGCAGGCTGTTCAATAAGGAAGTATGCCTAGAAGCACCATAACCAAAATGAAGTATAATATAAGCATTCTTTGGCATAATGTTGTTAATCAATAAATAAATATAAGGCAGTGAGCTGGCAGAATCATTAGCACATCGGGTGAAATGCTTAGCAGCATTTTGTCTGTCTTCACAATCTGAGATCAAATCCTGCTAAAGTTGACTTTACCATTCATCTTTTCGGGAGTGATAAAATAAGTACCAGTTGAATATTGGGGTCAGCTTACCCCTCCCTTAAAAGTTGCTAGCCCTGAGCCAAAATTTAAAACCAATATATAAATAAAAAAATTGTTAGAAGGTACATAATTGTCTGCATTACAGTGTGGTGTTTGTTTATAAGTGGGATGAACACGAATCAGAACTAATCAAAAGCGCTGAGAAAACACTAAATGAGATTCTCATCAGATGTAACAGAGGATAACTTGAAATTCCAATTAAGCCTTTAGCATTCAGATTACTCTGTCAAATTTGATGCTTATTTTTCACACTATTTTGAATTAATCATGCATTATCTCAAAGCTTTGGGATTTCTATAAAGTGACTGTTTACTTTTAGAATGATATTGTAGAGCAGTGTTTCTCAATCATTTTTTGCTTATGGACCCCTTTCATTCCTATTTCACAAATGGACGTTAAAACAATGATAATGATGAAATTAAAGAATATATTAATACATGAGGATATCTGAAGAATTGTTTGTTGTAAAATAGAAATATTGCTATTTCTAAATGTCTCAAAGAGAGATATTCAGTAAAACGTCTTTAAAGTAAAGGCTATTTGCCAACATAATGTGGCTGTCCTGGAAAGGACGATTGTTACTGTTGTTTAGTCCTGGAAAACATCATCTCCAGCTGGCTATATGACACAATACCAGTGTCCTTATGTTTTTGAACAGGGATCTATAAAGGAGAATAAAACATAAAAATGTTTTTGTTGTTGTTTAACCCCAGGCTAATCTTGATTGAGCAAATCTTTGATCAATGGTACTTCAGCTATGACCATCCTATTTTTTTAAGATTATCTAGAGATACATTATCCAGTGTCCTTGTTAAAGGTGGTGAGATTTAATGAGAAGGAAATTTTTCTGCTAAATCAAGCAAACTAAAAGACCATAAGTAGATTCCTTCAATGACTGAAGAGATGATGATGATGATGATGATGGTAATTATAGCTACCACCATTACAAAAGAATGTCAGACACTGAAATAATGACAGAAAATACACACAGGCTTTACAACTAAGATCCATCATTGATTGGGCTAGCCAGCAATGTGGTTTATTGACAAGATAACAGGTGAAAATCATAAATTTGACAGATTGTTAAACAATTTCTAATTAACGAACAGCGAAGAGAACCAGTAGCATTTTGGTTAAATTATAGTAAAAGAAAAAAAAAAAAAAGAAAAGAGTTTAATTGGAATGAAGAATTAATTTATCACTTGTCTGTCAAATATACAGAACATTTCAATCAGTTCAATGCTTGAAAACTTAATAAAATTATTTCTTCTTATTGATCACCTGCCACTTTCTAAACAGAATTCAGATATAATGGAAACATTAAGATAACAACTACCTACAGGACTAACATGTATCACAATACTAAGGTAGCAGCTACCTACATGAGAAACATGTATTGTTATATACTAAGGGAGCAGCTATCTATAGAAGAAACATGTTGACCATTCTAAGATAGCAGTTATCTATAGGACAAATGTGTCTTACCATACTAAAATAGCAGCTAGCTACAGGACAAATGCATATTAAAATAGCAGCTAGCTACAGGACAAATGCATGCTAAAATAGCAGCTAGCTACAGGACAAATGCATGTTAAGATAGCTAGCTAAAATAAATTGATGTACAGTTGTAATTTGGACATTAGTATGATTTCAGACTGGTTAATCTGAACTTTTTATTTTCATTCCTTATGAGAAAATTAGAAATCTTGGTTTCAAATTTTGGCACAAGGCCAGTAATTTCAGGGTAAGGGTGAATTGATTATATTGATCTCAGTGTTTAAACTGGTACTGAATTTATTGACCCTGAAAGGATGAAAGGCAGAGTCAATCTCAGCAGAATTTGAACTCAGAATGTAACAAAATGCTGCTAGGCAATATGCTATAGGACAAATACAGACTAAAATAGCTACAGGACAAAAGTGCATTACATTACTAAGATAGCAGTCATTTACTGAAGAAGCATGTATACTTTTCTGCTCTAGGCACAAGGCCCAAAATTTTGGGGGAGGGGACCAGTCAATTAGATCAACCCCAGTACACAACTGGTACTTAATTTATTGATCTCGAAAAGATGAAAGGCAAAGTTGACCTTGGTGGAATTTGAACTCAGAACATAAAGACAGATGAAATGCTGCTAAGCGTTTCACCCGGCGTGCTAACATTTCTGCCAGCTCACCACCTTTGAAGAAGCATGTAATGCATCAATTATCAACAAGACAAACATATTCACAAACTAAAATAGCAGCTAGCTATAGGACAAACATGTATTACTATACTAAGGTAACAGTTATCTACTGAAGAAACTTGTATTATTATACTAAGAGTTGCTAAGTTATCTACGGGAGAAACATTGATTAGACAATGTAAAGGGCAGGTATATACAGGAAAAGTATTTTCTCCCAATGAAACCAGTTTTCTAACCGAATACGTATCTGATCATCATCATCACTATTAACATCTTTTTAATGATGCCTAATATCATCCATTTAAAGATGGGATGAGATAGAATGACAATAGTTTACAATGGTTAGCAGTTGAGAAAGCTGTGATAATGGAGCATTATTCAAATATCAGATCTATTGAACTTCAGTCTTTCAATAAAAGCAAAAGAAACATATATGATTAAAGATATTCCAAACCCATTAAGAACAATATCTAAAGTATATGAAGATAGAAATTATATTTAGGTGTTAACAAAACTATCTACATTTGTAATATAATTAATAATAAATGACCTATAAGAAAAATATAACTGAAAGATAATTAGTTGCTTTGGTTACTATAGCTGTTATAGATCCAGAAAACACTGGAGCTAATATATTTACATTTTACAAGGGAGAACTAAAACATATTTTCTGGCATAAAAGGTGCACTTTTTTTTACCAAAAAATTCCCCCCCAAAGTCACCCTGTTCCTTATATGCCTAGGGTAGACTTTGTTAGGGTTATGAACGATAGACAATACTGGTGATGGTCAAGGTCAGTGGTGATATTTGGTAATGTTAAGGTAAGTATAGTAACTTAGCCTACCATAATAGCTTACCAAGGGGTGTCAGTCTAAATTTTCATGGTTCCTATACATCAGTGATTCCCAAACTTCTTTGAGCTGCCACCTGTTTGACACTCAGACCCCATTCTTAGCATCCCCAACCCCACTCATCACCTCCGCAAACATAGACCATGACTTGAACCACTTTAACAAGCCACTTCTCTATTCCTAGCTTCCTTAGAGACCACCAAATAGAGCAGGGAACCCTGTTGAAATTAGCTTATAAATTTTCATACCCATTCTCATACAAGATAATTGGTTAAATGGCACTATTTAGGTTTCACTATTCTTGATTATTTTATTAGTTTTTGATGAACCTCAACAGTTTCATTCCTGTTACTTTACTATCTACTCTGATCTTCTACCATCTCTATGGAATCCCACTGTCTTTTCAGCCTTTGATCATATTAATTTTTTGAATTTTCTGAGAAGGTGGCAAGCTGGTAGAATCATTAGCACAGTGGACATATTGCCTAGCAGCATTTTGCTACATTCTGAGTTCAAACTCTGCTGAGGTTGACTCTGCCTTTCATCCTTTCATGGTCAATAAATTAAGTACCAGTTAAACATGGAGATCAATATAATCGATTCACTCTTACCCTGAAATTACTGGTCTTGAGCCAAAAATTTCTAATTTTCTCACAAGGAATGAAAATAAGAAGTTCAGATTAATCAGTCTGAAATCAGACTAGTGTCCAAATTAGTACTGTACATCAATTTATTTTATGTCTATTTGTTAATGACATAAAACAACATGACTGAACTAAGTATCATTACCTAATGTTGAGGAATAGACGATTATAGTAAGACACTAAGAGACTTAATCCAATCACTAATTGAGTCAATGAGGGGAACCTCTGCATGCTCATTTGAGTTGCTAAAGATCGTGCCCTACCATCTATTAAAAAAGAACACACTGAGTAAGAAGTCATGAGTGCTAAACAGCATCACATTATTAATTTAGATCATTTCCAGATGTAGATAAATATTTTGAAGTTGTGTTTGTCTAGCCAAGTAATTTGATTTGAGACTACATGGTGAAACTGAAATAATTAGATCATGAAAGGGCCATATTAACAACCATTTGTGGCACCCCCATACATATGTAAAAGCAAAACATAAGCAATAATAAACCATAAAATAATGAAACAAAATTAACAGTAAAATGGAAAATAATGTTTATTTTTGTATACTTACATTTAATTTATATTTGAAAAATTTTCTCCTATTTTTTTTTAATTGCAAAGTGTTTTGATCACATCCTCACATATACACACACACAAATTAAAACTAAGTACTGGGGTTAATTTGTATGACTAAACCCTTCAAAGCAATGTTCCAGCATTGCTGTAGTCCAATGACCAAAGCAAGTATAAGATAAACAATAAAAAGACATGAATAAATAAATACAAAGTATGTAGGTATATAATTTTGTGGCATAAATCGATAGAAATTAGAGCCATGTCATGTAGAGGTTTGGTGATAAGTGTCAATGCATGAAACTCTCAGCTTTTGAGTTACTCTGTTGCTTCTGCTAAATATTAATATAAATATGACCATATTATATATATATATATATTAACTATGTGATTTAATAAAAAAAACTATAAAGTGGAGGAAGATGCTGGTATAGAATATTGATTTATAAATTCAAAGTTAACCATCACAGTATGTGAATAAAAAAACAGAAGAAAAATGAGGAAGAAAGAAACTGAATGAGACAAACCCCAAAATGGGATGGTGACAATGATATGTTCATCCATAGTAACTTGTAAAAAGACAAAAGAATGGAACCAGAAGCAACTAACAATAACCATTGTCCAAAAGGTTAAAGCTAATCAACATGTTTACCAATAAGATCTGAAGTTTATAACAATTTGTCTTTTATCTTTTATCTTTCACTTGTTTCAGACATTAGACTGTGGCCATGCTAGAGCACTACCTTAAAGAGTTTTTAGTTGAACAAATCAACCCCAGTATTTATTTTTTAAAACTTGGTATTTATTCTATCGGTATGTTTTGCTGAACCATTAAGTTACAAGGATGTAAACACACCAGTGATGATTGTCAAGCAACACTAGGGAACATACACAGAGACAAAGGTACACACACACACACACACACACACAACGAGCTTCTTTTGAATTTCTGTCTACCAAATCCACTCACAAGGCTTTGGTCAGCCTGAGGCTATAGTAAAAGACACTTGTCCAAGGTGCCACACAGTGTGATTGAACTCAGAACTATGTGTTTGGGAAACAAGCTTTTTACCGTACAGCCATGCCTAAAATTATTTTTTGAAAAACAAAACGCGTGTGTGTGTGTGTGTGTGTGTGTGTGTGTGTGTGTGTGTGTGTGTGTGTGTGTGTGTGTGTATGTGTTTGTGCGTGTTTATGTGTTATTCTATTTTATTAAATGTTTCCAAAAAAATATAGAAAAGGTAAAATAAATCAAAGGCATGAAATAACGTTCCAAGAAAATGGCATGGAGATTAAGCCAGATTCATAGCATTAGAACATAACAAATTTTGGTGTAAGACTTCTATTGTTTTAACATTTTAATAACATAATCCTCTTAGCCTTCTTTTCATTTAGCTATTTTTAAAACTGATCACTTATTGATCTTGCAATTAGGACAAGTTTTGTTTACTTGTTATTTAATTCTTGATTCCTTAAACAGATCTTGAGAGCATAATAAAATTATACCATAACAGATATTTTAGTGTATAGCAACAAGGTACCATTTATTTTCTTTTTAGGGATAATTCAAGAAGTCTTAAGGAAGAATTAACAACATTTTTAGATTTTTTTCTGTGTGGTAAGTAGCATGCTTACGAACCACATGGTTCCAGGTTCATTCCCACTGCGTGGCACCTTGGGCAAGTGTCTTCTACTATAGCCTTGGGCCGACCAATGCCTTGTGAGTAGATTTGGTAGGCGGAAACTGAAAGAAGCCAGTCGTATATATGTATATGTATATATATGTGTGTGTGTTTGTGTGTCTGTGTTTGTCCCCCCACCATCACTTGACAACCGATGCTGGTGTGTTTACATTCCCGTAACTTAGCAGTTCAGCAAAAAGAGACCGATAGAATAAGTACTAGGCTTCCAAAGAATAAGTCCTGGGGTCGATTTTCTCGACTAAAGGCGGTGCTCCAGCATGGCCGCAGTCAAATGACTGAAACAAGTTAAAGAGTAAAAGATTAAATGTGCAGACAGAGCTGTATGCTAAGAATTTTGCTTTGAAACCAAATGGTTCCAGGTTCAGTCCCACAGCAAGTGACTTCTACTATAATGTTTGGTAGTGTCTTCTACTATAATCTTGGGTAGACCAAAGATTTGTGAATGAATTTGGTAGACAGAAACTGACAGAAGCCCATTATGTGTATGTGTACATGTGTATGTGTGTGTGTGTATGTGTGCATGTGTATGTGTGCGCGTGTATGTGTATCTATATCTGTGTGTCTTTATGTTTGGCCCTAACCACTGCTTGGAAACTGATATTGGTTTATTTATGCCCCCTAACTTAGCAGAACAGCTAGAATAAGAACAGGCTTAAAAAATAAGTACTGGGGGTTGATTCATTCAACAAAAAAATACAAAAAACACCTCACCCTTCAAAGCATTGCTCCAGCATGGCTGCAGTCCAAATGATTGAAACAAGTAAAAACATGAAGAAAAAAAAGAAATAAAAAATATATACCAGCATAAAGTATATAATATAAAGTATACAGTATTTATTGAGTTTATATCTAATTTTACTGTATATTTGTATATCATCTGTTATATATAATATGGATTTGGAGCTAAGCAACAACTACAATTCTAAGTCACAGATTTAAGAAACAATCTTCACATTCAAGGATTTTCCATAATTTGTCTGCATTCTTCTACAATATTCATACACAAGCAATTAGATGAAAACTGTGCTGTGAATCTAAAAAAAAACTATATTCCTAACTGTATCTTTCATTGTTTATCTAATAAATTAAAAAATTAGGTTCGTTTCAAATCAACAACGATGCCTCTATTTAGATCATTAAACAAGTAGAAATAGCAGTCAAAATCTCCCTCAAATCACTACCATCTAAAAAGAAAAGGAAGGATTTATTGGTAATGTTTCTTCTAGATACATCATCTTTAGCTAGGATAGATTTTCACAGTTGCTTTTTCAAATGTATGAAAATACAGCTAGAGAGGAATTTGCACTCTATTAATAAGAAACTTTCAGCTTGTAATTGTATTCAGACAGTGCCTATTATCAAGAGACTTGCCTCAGCCATTCATCACAAGAAAGCTGTTTCTTAGATATACTACAGCTATTTTAACAACAATAACTCTCAGTATGTGTGTGTGTACATGAATGACCATGGGATTGCATCTACAAAGTTCCCTTCCAATGTACAAGTCTGAGCAAGGCTGTTTGTAGAAGACCAGCAGTCGCCCATGCATACCAATCTCCCACATGCCACCAATGTTATCCAAGGGATAGGCAAAGGTCAATACAGCTTGGCACCAGTGGTGTTGCAACTAATTTCTACAGATGAGTGAACTGGAGCAATGTAACATAAAGCGTCTTACTCAAGAACACAACATACAGCCTGATCCAGAAATCAAACTCACAACCTCACAATTGTAAGCCTGATGTTCTAATCCAGTGATTCCCAATGTGGAGAATATCTCCCACTAGTGGGGTTTGGGAAAATTGTGGTGGGGTGTGGGATCCAAATTTTTTTTTTTTTTTAGAGACATGGAATTATGAAAATCTTTTTTGCACTGCCTAGCGAAATCAACCCCTCCAACCAAGTATACTGTGTAAAAACCTTTTGTTACAGTATGGTGCTATTTTAATGCCCTAGTGTGGATATTTCTTTAAGGAAAGCATATAATTATACAGGGTGTCCACAAGGTCTGAGTACATGGAGTAAATAAAATCATAACATAAACGATTAAATATAAGAAATAATAATTTCTTAAAGTATGTGTTAATCCCCATGGACCCAGACTTTGTGGACACCCTGTATAATTATGAAATATCAAAAATAAAGTTGTTTCTTTCCAACCACTGGTGGGGCATACATTTTTCTGGAAAGTTATAGTAGGGCCCGAGGGAAAATAGGATGGGAAACACTGCTCTAACCACTGAGCCATGCACCATGAGAAAAATATAAATGGGATGGTTATGGCACTAAATGAATACTTTCATTTCAAACCTGAAACATTGTACTACTACAACTATTCCCTTTATTAATATACTTTTCTAGAACCAGTTTCTAAATTCAAGAATTGTTCATAAGCCAAAGCAATCTATCCTTAAAGGAATTTCTTTTGGTTTTTCCTGTTTTTTATCAACTATTCAGTAGAGAGTGATGTGACATTGTGGAACTAAATTCCTGGTATCAGAGCATAAAACCAATAACATGTTACCAAAAATCAATTCTAAGTTTATTCATAGAAATATTTTAAGCCCAGTACTGCAAAGAGTTATATTAACCCTTAGGCATAGTTTTGTTGAGATGTTGCCAAATAACTACACACACACACACACACACACACACACACAGACAGTGAATATATTCTCATGCATTGGATTTATACAGTTAGATATAGTTGGGAATATGGGAAAAAAATTTCTATTACAATTTAATCTCTATTAATAAGAAACTTTCAGCTTGTAATTTTATTCAGACAGTGCCTATTATCAAGAGACTTACCTCAACCATTCATCACAAGAAAGCTGTTTCTTAAATATACTACAGCTATTTTAACAACAATAACTCTCAGTGTGTGTGTGTGTGAGAGAGAGAGAGAGAGAGAGAGAGAGAGAGAGAGAGTGTGTGTGTGTGTGTGTGTGTGTGTGTGTGTGTGTGTGTGTGTATACATGTATTTATGAGTGCTGGCAATTTATTTCTCATAATTTCAATGAAAGAATTATTTGGAGAAACAGAGTTTGCGCTACATTTTGAACAGTTTCATTATATATGCTCAAAGGAGAGGGCAATGCCTGTTCGAAAAATTTTTTTGCAAGTCTCTTTAGTTAGGACAGATTGTCACAGTTGCTTTTTTCAAATGTATGAAAATACAGCAAGAAGCTTCAGGGGATTGTAGCTCTGAGCATAAGAGTTGTACAATGTTATTATTTTAGGACTTTTGTTTGATAGATGAGGATTGGGTACGTTACGCTTGTTTAATGGAAATGTAAAAATTATTGTAGAGATAGAAAGAGATGGACGATATCCTATGTCTGTATGTAATGCTGGATTACCCATTTAAACAGAATCAGCACATGCTTAGGGCTTCAATGGAAGTGGGCAGCATGGAAATAATAAATGATTTACAGCACAAAAGAAATCTCTTTAAACTTGCTAAAATAGTGCTAAAATATATGATTGGAAATATAATTTCAAAGTGTTCCTGGTGTCATAGTGAGGATCTGATCAAAAGACTTTGCAATTAAAAGAATAGAAGAAAACTTTCAAAATATAAATAAAGTGGAAGTATACAAAATTAAAAAAATATTTTATGGTTTATTTTTATTGTTTATATTTTGAATTACATAGATATGAGCTCACCAAAATCTTAAGCGTTTAAGGCGTATATGGGTCTTAATCCAACCCCGTCTGTATACTTGTGGTAAGTGTGTGTTAGTGAAAGAAGGTTTGCTAATATATAAGGCCTTTGTTTTAGATGTACTCTGTACTGGCTGATTCATCCAAGAAATGTAAGCAGTAGGGTATAAATTGTACCTTGAAGTAAGTAGTTGTTCAGAATGTAACTGATGTAGCTTCTGGCCCTTAAAGAGCCTTTGATATGAAAAGTTAACAATGATATAGATTTGGTTGTCACTGTGGGAGAGTAAAATCTGAGATTAGGAAGATGGTAAGTTTATAGCTTTATGTTCTACATGTACAAGAAATGTTTGTAAGGTTGTAGGGATTGTGAAAGAGATTAAGTTAAAGGGTGATTTCAAAATCCCTTCATACAAATGGTGCATGCCTGGGACAAGAATGACTCACGTGTGAGAAGTTACGGAATAAAAAAGATGGATGTGGATGTGTGTGTGTATGTGTGTGTTGTCATAAGTGGTACTGTGACAACCATTAATATGATACAGAGGGAAGAGTGGGAGAGATGTAACACAACATGGATTTACACAGCAGTTAATAGAATGCACAATGGGGGAGGATCAACTGAAACATACTGTAATAAAACAGTTTGATGGGAAAATTCCAATTTATGAAATAGATGGTGCCATCAGAAATTGCTGTAGCTTGGCCTCAGGTCAGCTCTGATCTCTCTGATCTATGGTCAAAGGCATTGTAGTTTAACCGGCCTGTACTTTATTCAGGCACAGTGTATATAGAATTTCGTTATTCAATGAAACTCTTTTTTAAAAACGTACTATACAGTATGGTTTGGGGAAATCTGGTTGTTATTTTTAGCAAGTTGAATGACTATGTAGAAGCGTCCTTGTTGTGTCATAGAGATATAGGCAGATAACTTAGACTGGGGGTTCACATGTCAGAAACAACTGAAGCTTTGATAATATAAAGGACAGCAACACTGTTATTTACAACAAGAGAACCCTGGTTGTTTAATGCAGAATATCAGATTTTCAATAGAATTGGTTCTATGGAAACTAGTTAAAGATAAGGTGAAGTATCTCAAGGATATAAAAGAGGTAGTTGTTAACATCTATTTACATCTATTTCCTTTGTTTATAAGATGAAGTAAATGTGATAGGTTGGCAGCTGGTAAAAGATGAAAACCAAGTAGCCAAATGGCAAAGAAAATGTTTCTGTAAATTATATACCAAATAAAGCAGGAAACATTGTAGACTAAGTCTGACATTTAAAAATGCATAATTGATCACAGACACAAGTATGTGATCAAACTGAAATAATCAAAATGTGTATTGGTGTAGCTTTAAAAATAAATTCACGCAGACACACACATACACAAACAAACAAATGTAAACGCACACTGAGGTCAGAAATTGTTTTTGAAAATAGGACAGAAAAATTTCAATTTATGCTATATAATAACTGTTGCTGTTATTTTCTTTCCATAACATCAAATTAGTTGACTTAATAATCTTAGTGTTTTAATCTCGATAAAACACAAGTAATTATTTCATTTAAATAAAAGGTAATAGCAACAAACTTGGATAATGATTTTAAAATATCACATAATAAATTATATTATTGTGATAATAGATGTGTGTGTGCATGTGTGATGTGTGTTTGATAATGAATCTAGTCTCAAACGGGTGTTATATTCAGTCAGTCAGTTGACCTTCACTTGAAATAGACTCAATTAACTAGAAACAATTTCTGATTGATTCTCCAGAAAACAAAAGATATGAAATTGCAAACAAAAAGGAAGTAAAAAGGAAAATAAAACAAAAAGCAGAAACATGAAAATTGAAGCAAAAAAATATTGATGATGTTATAATACTAAACCCTAAAAGACTATTAGAGATTATATTAGACTGGACACGGCTGAAAATAGCTCCCCCTCACCAAAAAAAAAAAAAAAAAAAAAGACCATTTAAGAAATTCTGTAGACAAATAATAGTCGGAAATTTCATGGAGAAATTATCTCTAAGAATAGTTCCAGAAAGTTGGCAAGGAATGGACATGCAATTTGTCTAATTCCCAGTGAAGGATTATTTACATCTCTTAAAGTATTGGAATTATCTAGAAAATGATCAGATAGTTTTGGCATACGATGTAATTTCTGGTTATTGAAGCTATGAAGAAAATTTGATAATCTCTTTATGTTCACAGTAAATAACATCTAGTATTTATAGTAAATAAGGGGAAAATATTAAGTCCAGCGAGGAAATATTTAATGCTTCATAATCTAGTAATATAACCCTCATTCTATCTATCAAGTCTTAGTAGAAATTCAAATATTTATCCATTTATGTCCACTATTTGTGGGAGGACCATACAGGTAGAGTCCGCTGACACTCCTTCCACAGAGTCTTACCAGAAGCAATTGTCATACATCTGAATTTTCAGGCAGCCCCATCTGAGGCCATCTCATTCTTGGTCTACCCCTACATCTCCTGCTAGCTGGTTGGCTCAGCTTGACAAATCTGTGAGGCATTTTTTTCTAGTGCCCTAATGATTGTGCCCATGCCTCAATCTAAAAAAATTGATTCTAACATAGAGACAAGTTTTGAAATTTAGAGGTAGGGGTTAAGGCAATTAAATTAACCCCAGTACTTTACTAGTCTTTTGTTTTATCACTCTAGAGGGTTGAAAGGCAAGGATGACCTTGGCAGAAATTGAATTCAAAATAAAAAAACAATATTAATTCTTTCCACTATTGGCACAAGGTCCGAAACTAAGGGAATGAACCTCTAGAGTCGATGTAATTGACTATCCATCTCTCACAAATTTCAGGCCTTGTGCCAGTAGTAGACAGGATTGTTATTATTATTATTATTATCATTATTAAGGTGGTGAGCAGGCAGAATCATTAGCACATCAGGTGAAATACTCAGTGGCATTTTGTCTGTCTTTACATTCTGAGTTCAAATTCTGCTTGCCCAAGGTGCCACACAGTGGAACTGAACCCAGAACCATGTGGTTGGGAAGCAAGCTTGAAGTCACTTCAATCCATTAATGTTGATATTGTCTCTGAAAGAAGCATGAAGGTCATTGAATCCTATTCTTACTGCTTATAAATTAATGTGTGACTTTGAGTTAAGAGGAGAGATCAATATCTAGCATTTATTAATTAGCAGAGTTTTACAGTCAGAACTTTTCCATACTATTCAGATATGGATTTTGTCATCTATTAATGTAGCTGATTTAAATGCACAACTACATAATTAGTTGGCCCTAATTAAACCAAAAGTAATTTGTCGCATAATAGTATCAAAGATTAGCATTTGTCCATCTATTACATCAGTGATGGTCTGTTACAGCAGCAATATTTTAATATCAACGACCATGAACATGCACCTTGCTCTCACAAATGGTTAATAAGTGAAACTTACTATTAACTATTTACCTAATTGCAAAATAGTTTTTAACCAAAAATATTTTGATCAATAGATCAACCTATCATTCAATTTTCACTCAGAAATACTGAAGACAAAAGGAAAAGAAAACAATGAAGTGATAATAAATGCCTTCTTGCAATCAGAATAATGTTATTCTTGACATACATTCTCTACATGGTCCATGTAATGACCCTCTACATGGTCCATGTAATGACCCTCTACATGGTCCTTAACTTATTAGCATTTAAACCAGTCATATCAGATCCAAATATTCTATCTCTCTTATGCTCAAACTGATCATTTATGGCCTCTCACACCTACCCTACAATGTTCTTCTAAAAATAAACAATCACATCATCAGAATCTTGAAGTTCCAAGATTAATTCAAAATATTGTGCATGGATGTGTGGTAAGAAGGTTGCTTCCCAATGAAACGGTTCCTGGTTCAGTCACACTGCATGGCACTTTGGACAAGTGTCTTCTACTATTGCCTCGGGCTGACCAAAGCCTTGTGAGTGGATTTGATATGCAAAAAAAGAAAGAAGCCTGTTGCATATATCATCATCATCATCATCATCGTTTAACGTCCGCTTTCCATGCTAGCATGGGTTGGACGATTTGACTGAGGACTGGTGAAACCAGATGGCTACACCAGGCTCCAATCTAATTTGGCAGAGTTTCTACAGCTGGATGCCCTTCCTAACGCCAACCACTCAGAGAGTGTATATATATATATATTTATATAATTCTTATGGTAAGGACATACGAATGTGCCTGCCTGCCTGCTAGACATAGGTGTCAAAAACCCTCATTAAACCACCAATAATAACACTGAAGATAACAACCAAACACAACAGTATTCAGGCAAATGGATTGAAAAAAATCTTTCACATACCTATATAGCAGAATGCTATATATTTCTTGGTATTAATATACATGTGGACCGCTTCCTGGTTTGACATAAATCTTACCTTCATCAGCACATGTCAACTATCTGAAAAATCTTTCCAACCCGCTACGTTGAAATCTGCTGGCCCCCTAAATTGTTTTACATCAAATCAGAGCAGCCTCAGTGTGAAACTATCTCTCTCTCTCTATATATATATATATGTATATATTTGTGTGCTTGTGTCGATATATATATATATATATATATATATATATATATATATATATATATATGTATGTATATATATATATATATAAGTCAGTAAATAGTGGGGTTGTGTTAACCGCACGTGGAGAAATAATAGGAAAATGAAAAATAATAATAAGGCAGAATGCTAAACTGGAAGCATATTTTAATAAAGATTTCTCATCGGCTTTCATTGCAAAGCAAATTTTCAAGAAGAGGGAGAATGAAAATGTTTTTTACAAGGAAGTACAAAATGAAGAAAATAATATATAAAAAATAATATATATAAAAAAATAAATATACCAGTACATTATATTGTCTTTGAGCTTTTAAAGTTCAATGGTAATTCATGTATATAATGGTTGGAAAAATAAGGATGCATGAGAATTAAGAGTTGTGTTAGGTTTAAAGAAAGAGAAAAGGGGCTACAAGTTTGTGTTAAGCAGGAAGTGTGGTGTCAAAACAGGAAGTGTGTGTAAGGGGAGACAAATCTTTTTAGTTGGAGTAATGACATAAACTTCCTGTTGAAAAAGAGTTCATAACTCCAACTAAAAAGATTTGTCTCCCCTTACACACACTTCCTGTTTTGACACCACACTTCCTGCTTATCACAAACTTTTAGCCCTTTTTTTAAACCTAACACAACTCTTAATTCTCATGCATCCTTATTGTTCCAACCATTATATACATGAATTACCATTGAACTTTAAAAGCTCAAAGACAATATAATGTACTGGCATATTTATTTTTTTTATATATTATTTTTTTTATATATTATTTTCTTCATTTTGTACTTCTTTGTAAAAAATATTTTCATTATCCCTCTTCTTGAAAATGTGCTATGCAATGAAAGCCGGTTAGAAATCTTTATTAAAATATGCTTCCAGTTTAGCATTCTGCCTTATTATTATTTTTCATTTTCCTATATATATATATATATATATATATATATATATATATATATGTATGTATGTATAGATACTTCTTTCAGTTTTCATCTACCAAATCCACTCACAAGATTTTGGTCAGCCTGAGGCTATAGTAGAACCCACTTGCCCAAGGTGCCACACAGTGGAACCGAACCTGGAACCATGAGGTTGGGAAGCAAGCTTCTTACCACATAGCCACACCTGTGTGGTTATAAATTTATCCATTGTTTTACCTGTTTACCAGACAAAAGAGAAAAAAAAAATGTTTATGTAATATTTTCCAGATTCCGAAACCAATTTCCCAAACTTCCACTATCCTGTTTCTTTCTTCTCCTCTCTAACACGTTAAGTATTAGTCCGAGATTTCTGATATTAAGTGATAAATTAGGAACTGAACACTATCAATGTTTTATAGCGCTTATCACATTCTATTACAAAGACAGATATTATACTACTTGTCCGATGTGCTATGCAGCTTTATACTGATAAATATTTAACTATGTTAGACATGTATCAACATTATGTTAGCAATCAGTACAATCACTAACAATCTTTTTCATCATTAAATCACTGGAATTACAAACTTCCCTTTGATCATAGACATATGGGCATGCACATATGCACGTGTGTGTGTGTATGTATATATATATGTATATATATATATATATATATATATATATATATATATATATATATACACGCACAGGCATGGGTGTGTGATAAGAAGCTTGTTTTCCAGCTACATGGTTCTGGTTTCAGCCCCATGCGTGGCACCTTGGACAAGTGTCTTCTACTATAGCCTTGGGCTGACCAAAGCCTTGTGAGTGGATTTGGTAGATGGAAATTGAAAGAAGCCTGTCATATATATATATATATATATATATAGTACTGAACCAGTATTTCTTTGGGGAATATATCACTTCATGAGGCCTACATAACCTCTATTTGAATATATATATATATATTTAATATATATATATTTATGTATGTATATATATATTTCTGTGTGTGTGTGTGTGTGTGTGTGTCTCCATGTCTGTGTTTGTTCCCTCGCCATCGTTTGACAATAAGTGGTGGTGTGTTTATGTCCCTGTAACCTAGCGGTTCGGCAAAAGAGACCAATAACATAAATAATAGGCTTACAAAAAATAAGTCTTGGAATTGATTTCTTTGACTAAAAAAAAAACCCTTTAAAGTGGTACTCCATCATGGCTGCAGTCAAATGATTGAAATGTGTAAAAGAAGAATGTGTGTGTGTGTATATAAACAAGTGTGTGTTTGTATGTGCATACATACACACATCATAAACATATATCATCAAGCATAAACATAGGCTTGGCTGCATGGTTAAAATGTTTGCTTCACAACCACATGTTTCTGAGTTCCATCCTGAAACATGACCATTAAAAAACCTTGTTATGCTTCTCGAACACCAAAGTGAAAAAAAGTCTTAATTCTTTTAGAAGATCAAATAAATCACATCAACTGATCATTGGACTAGAAGTAAGTAAATAAATTAGCAATGACTACATAAGACCTATCAATTATAAACATCTGACTCATTCATTTACATTGATAATTTAAACAGAATGATTGAGAACTCCACCTACATTTAGCTATTCCTGTGTTGGTAAGTGTTGTCTCGCTGATGTAGTCAAACAGCTTAGCTACTTATAGTGAACCAGTTGTCAATGAGTTTAACACTGGCCAGAAATAACAGGAATTATCACTTAGAATACATTAAAAGGAAGGCAAGGTTTGTCAAATACACTAAACTGTTCATATAAAGAGAATAGAGAAGAAACAAATCAAAACAAAACAGAGTGAGACAATAATGTGATAAGAGGTTTGAATCAATAATTATTTGCTGTTGAAAGACTTATACTTAGATGAAGAACCATGAATATAATTTACTTCTATGTATTTTTGTAAGGCCTTAAAATATATGTCAGATATATATATATATATATATATATATATATATATATTAGTAAGAGAAGGGGTGGGGGAAGGGACAGAATGGAGAGGAAATGAGGAAAGAAGAGAAATGATGATGACAACGATGAAGAATGATGATGAAGAAGAATGAAGAAAAAGATGATGATGATGAAGAATGATGAAAAAGAAAAGAAGAATGCAGAGGAAGGAAAATGATGATGAAAGCCAAAATTAGTACAAAAAATATATATATCAGTACCAATAATTTGTAAAGAGAAGCCTGTTTGATCTAGAATAGATTATAGGTTATATATTAGGTCTCTGTTAACACTGTGTTTAAGTAGTCATTAGGTGTTTATTTTTTCTATTCTAGCCAGTATGTATATTGCTAAATGATATTCCTTTATGATTCAATGTTAGAATGCATGTTTCTGTTCATTATATTAACTGTTTCAATCAATATAAAGCTTTGAATTGTGTCACAATATTGATTACAATAAAAATTCTCAACTACACTAATAATAATAATAATAATGATCATAATGATAATAATGATAATAATTTTGCAATAAATGTCTTCAGCATTTTAGTAGATATATTGTAATAAAACACTATTACAGTTGTTTCTTCATAGAGGCACAATTTCTTACATTTGGGGGAAGTAGAGACATTAGAATCAATCCCCAGCATGTGAATAGAATTTATCATTCTGTAGGCGTGGTTGTGTGGTTAAGAAGCATGCTTCCCCACCATGTTATCAAGGGTTCAGTCCCACCATGCAGCACATTGAGCAAGTGTCTTCTATTATAGTTCAGGGCTGATCAAAGCCTTGTGAGTGGATTTGGTAGATGGAAATTGAAACACCATTGTGTACATATATCATCATCATCATTTAACATCCATCTGCCATGCATGCATGAATAGAATGGTTCACAGGACCTGGCCAGGTAGAAAAACTACCCTATGTTACTGTGTCTGTTTTGGCAGGGTTTTTATGGTTGGATGCCCTTCCTAAAACCAACCACTCTGCAGAGTGGACTCTGAGCTTTTTATATGGTGACTAGCACAGGCGAGGTTAGTTTTGGTATTATTTTTACAGCTGGATGCCCTTCTAGATGCCAACCACTTTACAGTGTGAAATCGATGCTTTTAATGTTGCCCCAGCATGGCTGCAGTCTGAAATAGGTGAAAGGTGAAAGTTTTAAAAAATAACGTTTTAGCTACATTGTCCCAATGTCTAATGTAGTGAAGGAATATATAACTGAAAACCAATTAACTCAAATCTGGCATATTTGATCAATTTCGACTACTCTGCATTTAATTCTATTGTTTTAATTAATTCATCTCTGACAAATTCATCAATTAAACCCAATTACTAGCAGCAAAAGGTGGAGAAGGTGGAGACTGTAAATTAGACACACAAAATGAAAAGGAAAGACAAGAACATTTGGCCAGACATTCTACCTTCTGCCTCTATTTCACTCGCTTTGTTTTTGTTGTTGCTTTTTTGGCCAGCACTGATCAAGTAGATCTATGGATAAAGGCATTCTAGCCATGACCAACCTTTTTTTTCTTGTATACCAGTACTACGTGTCAAATATGTCCATTTATAAAATAGCAAGGTATGATCTGAGGGAGTCTGGCTACTTTTTCTAGCAGGCCAAATGACCTCATGCATACTTTCTTATTGGTTCAACACAGGCTGCATGTTTGTCATTGCTGTCTAAAATGACCTGGAGTTTGTTTAAACCATTTGTTCTCAACTGGGGCTGATATGGCCCTTGGTGCATCGATATGGTCTTTGGTGGGTCCATATATGATATTGATATTAAAATTTACATGCACCAAATTGATTATATTTCTACAATACATTAAATATTTGAATTTTTTTATATAATTCCTAATAATATTTCAGTATATAAATACAGTAAGATTCTTTTTATATACATTTAATGTTTATTAGGGTCCATCCGAGTAAAATAGGCATCAAAGGGGTCCATAGGCAAAAAAACGGTTGAGGACCACTGGTTTAGACAGAGTAGATTTAGGACCAGAAGTGTTTCAGCCATAACCACTACATCCTTCTCAAAGGCATTGCATATCTAAGACTACTTCAGAGAATATACACTCTCTTGTTCTAAAATAATATGGTGTAATTTCAGTGAAGCCTGAATACTATTTCTAGCAAGTCAAGCAACCACATAGAGATTTCCTCATTATCTCATCACTGAACTTATATTCATCAGAAACTGCTCTAAGTAAATATATACAAGTAATTAGAGATAAAATTAGAGACATTTCTATTACAAAGTATTGTAAAATGTTTCCTAATTATACAGCTCTCTCTCTCTCTCTCTCTCTCTCTCTCTCTCTCTCTCTCTCTCTCTCTCTCTCTCTCTCTCTCTCTCTCTCTCTCACACACACACACACACACATGTAATCAGTGGACGTCTTTATCTGAACAAAATTGGAGGAAGCTAAAACAAAAATCAAATGGCCATCAGCTAAATTGGTTTTGTTATCAACACCTATTATTCAGATTAAATTCTACAATCAATATCTGCAATGAAGATTAAATGCCCTAATCAATATATATTACCCAGATTAAATTCAATAAAAACACATTCAACTGTTAGTTTTTATTTTTACATTAAATCACAGATGTAAATTTCTTCATCAAATTTCCCTTGTCATAAAAGTTCAAAGAAAGTTAGCTAAAATATTCTAGCATTAAAAATAATTATAAACTATTCCATCAACATTAGAATTACCAGATATTTCGTTCTGTAGAGGGCTACTATGCTTGTGAGCCATTGCCTCACTGCTCACACATACACACACACTGTCACATAACCTAACACAGAGCCTTTGACTTTAACCATTGAATGCAGAAAGCAGATACATTCATTCAAAATTTCATTAGCATTAACTGTGGAAAACAGTTTTACCCCATGGCTTATTAGGAAAAAAAGAAAACCTCTTATGCTACCAGAAGTAAAGACATCCCCAGTGACACTTTTTATGAAAGACAATTTTTCAGATTTTCTAAATTTTTTTAACATATTTCATATTGTTCTTCAAAGAGCAAGAATCTAATACTTTTAGTGGTGGATATGAAAACCATATGCACAAGAGATGCTGCAAAACTATTACAGGAACAGAAAATATCAATTTTATTTTTTTGGTAGATAATTAATGAATTACAGGACTGACCATGAAATTCAATTAATACAGTCAATTATACAGTCAAAAGGTTAGAATAAGCTAAATGAATATATTAGATTTTGCATCTTTTGTAAATGTACCAAGAGTACAGTAGGTGGTGACATGGCCCAAATTCTAATGTGATATAAGCCTGAGGTTCAATTGGTTGAAACAGGCATCCTGAATTGACCAATAAAGCTTGAATTGTGACAATAGTTACAGCACTAAAATTATAAAATACTACACAAATTTGAATGTGAGAGAGACTTGGAAATTTTGCTGAAAGAATTGCTGGCATAATAATTGATAAAAGATGCCTTGAAAACAAAGGGTTATGATGTATTTGTGGCTATGTTTAAAAACAACTTTTGTTTTATAATGGAAATATATTTTTCTTCATTTAATACAGATACAGTTACCGCTTGTTATTGACTTTATTTATGTGTTTTCTTTTTGTTAGGCCTTCATTGCTCATCATTACTCTTGGGTTTCCCCACTGTTGTTAAAACT
Organism: Octopus bimaculoides; assembly: GCF_046866305.1. NCBI lineage: Eukaryota > Metazoa > Mollusca > Cephalopoda > Octopoda > Octopodidae > Octopus > Octopus bimaculoides. Next base: position 28,815,823 of record NC_142950.1, on the reverse strand, counting down.
GACAATGAAGAACTCATAACTCACTTTGTTCTGACTTTTCACAAACATAAAATCATTTACTATATATGTATCTATATCAATATTTTCATCAGTAGAATGGGTCACCACAGTCCTAGCTTGTTCATATTTGGGTTTAGGTTTCAAACAACTAGATGGCTTATGAGCCCCATCACATTTGAAAGCTCAAGTTTTGACATGACTTAATGAGAAGGTGAATAGATGACAGTGATTAAGAAGAGTAAAGGAATGAGCCATTAGTAGAGGCGGTAGTATTCGAAGACAGACAGTGATAGACAACTACATATTGGTTGTTGATAAGGTGGTTGAATACAAAAATAGTATCATGATGAGGGAAGCGAGAATGAGAGGAGTAAGCAAAGGAAATAGAATAATAAAAGCAAAAGAGAGAAAATGAGGAAAGAAAGATTGTTGTGTATGTCAACAGCAAGTAACGGAACAAGTAGTGTGAATCGCATGTGTTAGATAGCAATAAAGACGGGCAATGGTAAAAGAAAGAGACAGAGAATGATGGCTGTCAATTAGTGATAAAGGATAGGGTAACAAGTGTGTGTGTGTGTGTGTGTGTGTGTGTGTGTGTGTGTGTGTGTGTGCATATTTCCAGCAGCTTGGTATATAAAGTGTTTTTTTATTTTTTTATTTATTAGTATTACAATCTCCACAGATATCTCCTCATTATACTAATGAGATGTCAGTAGACAAATATATCTTTCCTTTCTCTAAGCTGTCTTCCAAACAGCAACTAAGGAGACACAGAAATGAAAAATGTTTCAGTTATCTCATAAAACTCCTTTCATCTAGATTTTTGATTATTTTAAACATAAATTAAGATCTAGGCAGTTTATTCTCATTGGAAGCATGGTGATTATAGTGTTGCTATATTTTTTTATGTTAACATATTTATTTTGTGCCTGAGCAACCATCTATTCCTGTTTTTAGACAGCTTTACTAGATATGAAAATTCATAAAGTAATTATTTCACAAAATGAGTTATAATGATGGTATTTTGCCAGTAAAATAACAACAGGTAAATCATGATTCAGCAGACATAAGATCACAAGCCTTCCAGACATGACCATTCTGTCTTTTTAAAGCTATATTTAATGTGTTCTTTTCTGTTTGAAGAAAATAGGGTATAATCTGAGAAACATTTGGCTGCTTTTTTTAGGTCAAGTGTCCATGTAAATGTCCCTCATTTCCGAGTATCAATAGGATTTCTGAGGCAGCGAACTGACAGAATCATTGACACATCAAACAAATGCTCAACAGCCTCTCTTTTGTCTCTTTGTGTTCTAAGTTCAAATCCTGCTGAGTTCAACTTTGCTGTTCATCCTTTCGAGGTTGATAACATAAAGCACTAGTCAAGTACTTGCAGTTAATCTAATCAATTAACTTGCTTTTTTCTGCAAAACTGCAGACTTTGTAAAAAAAAAAAGAAAAAAAAATGAATTTCAAAACTTGGCAGGTCTCCTACAGTTCTGGGATTGGGGGAGTTGGAATGGGAGAGATCAAAGCCACTTAAATCTTTTTCAGAAAGGAAATTCACATCAGTGGGATTTGAATTCGGAATGTAAAGGAACATATCTAAATAATTACTGCAAGACATTTAGTCCCTCACTCCACATATTGACTCTAACAACTGGATAGTTACTAACAAAGATTATATTTCTAATTTAGAATTTATGTAAGGCAGTTAATGTAAGAAGAAAAACTATCAATAAAGAAGATAAAGTGAATAGCTAATTGATTAAAAGATAATATTAAGTACGGACATATGATTTATATAAAGAATATTGTTGGTGTTATTGTTGTAAAATGAATAGAATATTTAGCTTCTTATTACAGAAACATAAATGAGCCAGAAGAGGAGTATTGAACAGAGTAATCTGTAGAGAAATATAGAGCTGAGCAAAATCAGTTCAATCTATATTCTAGATGGATTGACATCTGCTTCATTCAGGCTCTCTCCCATCTGAATAGTCAGAGACAGCTGATTCATACAATATTCCTATGGCTTAAACCAGTGTGTTTGTCTCAAACACTATTATCACCTATAACCTAACACATGATTTACTTTAGAGATCAATGGACACCAATGGACCTCATTTCATTACTAGTTGTTATTTAAATTTCAAGTAAAATTAGTTACTAATTAATAGTAATCATGCTACTTCACACGCAATCATTAAAAAAAGAATGTGTGTAATTCATTAAAGAACACTAAATTAATTCAAACATTATATTATTCTGCTCTCTGATAATTTGCATAAATGACAGATAAAAATGCCTGAAACTAGAAAGTAGACAGGATTATCAATATAATCACTTATTTTTAATGTCAGTGTGGATTAGAAAGATATTTGCATATCTTTTGCTGAGAATTTCTAAAATAGGAAGTCCATTCTAACACATTCTGCCATCCACTAAAATACAATAGACTTAAGAATGATATTGCTAGATTGACTAATCCTTTATTTCAATCCAGGTTAGCTCTCTGATTAAGGAAAACTCAACATCAAAGGTATTCTAACCATTATTGTCTTTGTTTGAACGTCAAGGGTTATATAGTCCAAAATAGCCTTATTTTCTTTAACAGCAGGATAATGTTTAACCCTTTAGCATTCATATTACTATGAGATGCAATGCTAGTATATTCATATCGTTTTGCATTAATCCTGCATTATCTCATAGCTTTAAGATTTCAATGATGTGATTGTTTATTCTTTAGAATGACATTGTAGGGTAGGGTTGAGAAGCCAGCTCTAGCTGATTTGAACATAAAACATTTGGGTCAGATATAGATAGTTTAAATGCTAAACGGTAAAAGGAGATTGGAGATTTGGTGAATATTTCCAGCCAGTTGAATAAGTGTGCAAAATTTCTCTTGTTGACTTAAATAATCCTCTTTTTCATGAGATAAACCAGTTATATTTTAGAGTTCAGGTTCTACTTTCAGCACAATCTTTGTTGCATTGTGAAGAAAAGATATCAACCTAAAGCAATGGATAAACATAAAAAAAGAATAAAATATAATTTCTAAAAACCTGAGTTCAATGTTTAACTGTCTCCTCTTCTGCATTTAGACGGTTGGTGAAATACGGGAGGAAAAGAAAGAAAAAATACAGGAAAATGAAATTATCTTTTTAATGTTTTGAGCGAATTCAAGAAATTCTGCTTCAAGGCTGACAATGTTTCAATACAAAGGAAATATTGGTATAGAAGCTATAGTAGTGAGAATAAATAGTCAAAGACAAGAGTAGGCATCATCACAGACATTAAAACAGAAGAGAATAGAATCTAAATCACCGAACAAAGATTTAGTAAAATTGTTTGTTATGCAGGTAGCCATGGCAAATATTTCCATGTGAATAAGAATTAGATTAGAGTAGAAGCATGCTGTTATAATGGCCATGAAAAAGAATACAGAATGCTAAACCTACCAGAATGAAATAAATGACAAAGGAAGCAGCGGCAAGATGGCCAGGTAGAGATTTGTCGAGTCAAAGGAAATGGGGAGGGGGAGAAATCATTATATCAATTTACTGGAAAATGTAAGTAAGCATACATACATTCATTTAAATGGTTGTATGTGCAGAGATATCGATAATATACACTTACACATAAGTATATATGCCATCATCATTTTTATACCTGCATTTCCATGTTGCCATAGGATGGACAACACTTATTGAAGCATTTTTCTATGGCTGGGCAATCTTCTTGTTGCCAACCTTGTTTTTCAAGTGAAAATATATATATATATATTTCAAGTGAAATATATATATTCCACTGGGGTATATACACAGACATGACAGAAGTAAATAGACAACCCATATGTTTATTCTAACTTGTAAAAAGATTTATATATTTTATTAATTGACATTTTATGTTTCAGGTTCTATATGTGACTACTTATTCATGACATGTACAAAAGGAGCCTTGGAACTGTCTGAATTTCAAAGATGCTGCATCGTGGGTCATTCTGAAGGTGAACATAGTCATCATAAAATCGCAGAAAACCTTAAGATTCTGCTTTCTACAGTTAATGGAGTTATTGTGCAATTCACCAAAGAGGGGAAGAAGTCCACATCACCTCACCCAAACCAACTAGGTTCCTCTGACAGGACCTTTCTCTTTGTTAAAAGAAGTGTGGAGGATAACCCTCATTGCAAAGCCTCTGACATAGCAGAACAAGTTGATGTCAGTCCCAGAACAGTTGTCAGGTATCTCCACAAACTTGGTTACTATGGCAGAGCAGCAAGAAGGAATCCACTTCTTTGACAAGCCAACATCAATCAGAGAAAAGATTGGGCCAATGACATTGTGGAGAGGGCACTAGCGTTTTGGGACACTGTCATATTCTCTGATGAGTCCAGATTTGCTGTATTTCCTGATAATGGTCGAGTGTGGGTCTGGAGACTCTGTGATCAAGAATTTGATGTGAAAAGATTGCAGCCAACAAATGAAACATGGCAGCTATTCTGTGATGGTCAGGGAACAATTTAAAGCAATGGTTGATCAAAGCTGGGGGAGTGTGAGGGAAACATAAACTCAGATAAATATGTGTCCATATTGCAGAAAGGATTCCTTCCAATCTTCTCCAGTGGTGAAATGATTAAAGAAGACTCTTTATTTATGGAAGATGGGGCTCCTTGTCATATGGTTAAAATGACCCGAGACTTTTTGGATGAGAAGGACATTAAAAAAGCTTCCATGGCCAAGCCAGTCACCAGATACCAACCCAATTGAACACCTCTGGGACATAATGGACAGTACACTCCATAAAAAGAGTAAGAAAGCATCTCCAAAGCCAGATCTTTTGAGATTACTTCATGAAACTTGGCAAGAAATTCTGCAAGAGAATATTCGTCATCTGATCAGTAACATGCCTAATAGGGTCCTTGCATTGAAAAATGCAAAGGGCATGTCTACTAAATATTAAATATTCACATTATAACAATTACTAAATAATTTGAATGTCCAATTTCAGATTTAAATAAATTTCAATGATTATAAGTGTGTCTATTTACTTCTGTCATGTCTGTGTACTCCAAAACTGACATGATTGCTGAGTTATTGGACATTTTTTTCTTTTTACACGAGAAGTAAACAAACATCACTGTTGTGGTACTGAAATGGTGTTGTATAAACATAGAAAATATGATTATCCTTCTTAGTAAAATATTTATTTTGTGAAAACAACATTTGTACTATCAATTTAGATATAAATTAGTTTTCTTTATTTATAATTTCTTTCCAGGAGTTTCAAGAAGTGTAATTACCTATTTGAGTAAAAATATGACTTTCCTTCTAAAGCTAAAAGTGTAGATAAATCTTCAAGACCATGTGCGTTTTCAACTTCTTTTCTTTATAATTCTGTTCATGTGAAAAAAAGTTTTTCTCATGCATACATAGACACACACGCACACATATGTATGTATGCATGTATATATATGTATATATATATATATATATATATATATGTGTGTGTGTGTATATACATACATACATACATAGGTTTGCATCACCAAACCTATTTATATACATACATAAATTAAAAACGTAAAATTAAAACACAACACAAAGGATTCCGCGGTACATGTGTTTCAAGTTTTATACACAAACAGTCGTTGCATCATTATATGGGTATATAATTGATAGACAGGATGGTATAAAGCTATCTTCAGCCGCAAATATATTCTTTCCCAAGCATTTACGTTTTTGATTTATTCTTTCACCCCGGCCACTATCTGGCATATACAGGTGCTTGCAATTATCAAGTATTACCTCTAAAATTTACTTTAAATACATACATACATACAGATTGGGCGGGGTTCTGTGTTCTTGAGCAAAACAGTTCATTTCACATTGCTCCAGTCTTCCTTTTGATAAGTAGAGAATGTTGGCCTTCTTGCTTAGCCAGTGGGGTGGTGGCATCATTCAAAAGCTAAAACGATGCAAAGTGCATTGTGACCAACAATGTATGATACCATCTGATAGTCTGGTCAGTCGTGTGATCACATGCCTTATTATAGAAAATCATTAAGTGAAGGTGAGTTTATTCTAGTAGCCTCTGTTAAACAGGCACCATTTTTATTTACTGACTTTTATAGAATCCTATTATAAAGGGTATAAATGATTTAGCAATAATCAGAATTACTTCTAAAGATAGAGAGATGGCAGAAGTGAATGATAACAGAAAATCAAATTCAAGAACACTTAAACACTTGCAACTTTTTCTTTATTTGTCTTGATGAAACCACAGACATTATGTCATCAGTTTGACTAAGCATTATCACATGATATTTTCATGGCGATTCTATTCATGAAAAGTTGATTAAGTTAGAGAATTTGCCTCAAAATACGTCAGGAAAAACATAAGTGAGTCTGTTGTTAAAATGTATCATGTAACACAAATACATTTCACACAAAAAGTTTTGGCTGACTGATGGGCTCCTAATATTCGTAGACCAAAGTGATGGTTTTGTAAAACAGTGAGCAAAAGCTGTTATTCATCTACTTGTTGCTTTCCAGTGTATTTGTGAGACATCAGGAAGTGCTGTGCCCAAAAGTAACTTTCAAAGATTTCAATGATGTGATAAGTGTAGTAACAAAGATAGTCAATTTGGTAGCTGCCAAGGCTTTGCATAAACAAGAATTTAATTTACTTTTGAATAAATTGTATCAGTCTATAATGATTTACAAATGTACAATAATGTTCAATGGTTGAGTTGTGGCCAAATACGTGAACAGTTAGTTGAATGTTTAAGTGAAACCAAACTATTTTTACATACGACTCAATAAACTTACGTGTTTCCATGGATCTGAATGAACTTTATATCAAAACGTGAAGTTATAGAAATTCTATTGATGTGATGTTTGGAGTGATCAAAAGTTTTGAGAGTCAACTCAACATATTTCAAAATGATTTAGAAAGTAAAAGTTTCTATTGATTTTGAAAGGCAAAGAATTTTTTTAAGAAACCATCTTTAAGAATCTTGAACATAAGAAAACAATTTACAGTAACTAAATAGATTTTTTTTTCTAGGCTTGTTCAGTTAAATGAGTTAGAGATGATAATACAATTTATGAATGACCTTGATGAAGCAGGTTTTACAGATCTGTATTCAAGAGACCTGCAGTTAGTTGACTTCCAATTTAACCCTATTTGGAAGCAAAGATTAATTATACTTAGTGCTAATTTAAAAGAATGGCATTGTGTGCAAGTAATCATGAATACATCTTCAGACTTTTGAGAGTGTGGAAATGCATTCCCAAAATGTTGATACCTTCAAAATTTATGTAAAAACGCTAACATAGCCATTTTCTCATCAACATATTCATGTTAAATATTGCTTATAGCATTAAATAATGCAAAAGCAAACAAGAGAAACAGAATAGGTGAAGATATGAGAGCTGTCTGCAATTCATTAAAGAGCATACACTGTATCTCTCTTATAAAGCAATTCTCTTCTGAAATTCAACAACAAAATAGCCATTAAATTGAAAGCAAACTTTCTAATTTCATTTTATCAACCTAATTTTATAAGCATATTTTGAAATTTTAAGTTATATTGTATTAAACTCCTGGCTTTGTAAACATATTGGTAAAATAAGCTGCTTACCTATAAGCATTTACCTAAAACTGAAATACATGCTTACATTTTAAATGACACTCCAATAACAAGATTATTAGAAAAAAAAATTAATGTTTTAACCTGCTGGGTTTAAAAGGCTCACCACTATCAGCTTATAAGCATTGTAACCAAAAGAATATGCAACATAAGCATTATGTTGTTTGAGAAAAGACTAAAAAGAATATATAACATTTTGAATTGGAAATAGTTGCTTAATCATGTGATGAAGATTAAGATTATATTCTTTAAAAATAATCCAAAACAGAGAAATCAGACTGTGTGATAGAAATAATAATCTTTTCTACTAAAGGCACAAGGTTTGAAATTTTTGGGGAGGGGATGGGAGTCAATTACATCAACCCCAGTGCATAACAGGTACTTATTTTATCGACCCTGAAAGGATGAAATATAAAGTTGACCTCTGTGGAATTTGAACTCAGAACATGAAGACAGCCAGAATACCGCTAAGCATTTTGTCTGGCATGCTAAAGATTCTGCCAGCTTGCTGTCTTATGTGATAGAAATAATAATGAATTAACTTTCAAAACGATTTCATTCTTTTATCACAGAATGAAGTTCAATGCTCCAGGTTGTGTAAATTAAAAGGTATTAACCCATTACCTCCCATAATTCTATTAACTGGAATTTATTTTATTAAACTTTGATTTCTAGCATAAAACAGCCTTAGAAACACGCTGGAATGATCAAAATAGCATTTTAAATAGAAATAAGCGAGATATTGGGTGAAAAATTAGCAAACCTCATTTGAATATCAGAGAAATATACCTAGTAGATATAGCAAAAAGGTTAGATATGTGTAAATATTGACAGATAATTACGAAATTTGTAATTTTTAAGTGATCTCATATGAGATCACTGGTAGGTAATGGGTTAAGGATACTTGAATTATCATTCAGTGTCCATTCATACAATCAATCTATCCATTTTCATTTCATGCTCTTCCTGGTAGGGTCAGGGCTAGAGTCCATAGGGCCCAATCAGAAGCAACCATCATTAAATTTTCCAGCTGGATTCTCAAGTGTGACCAACTGAGACTATAAGACGTCATTCAACCATCTCACTTGTGGTCAACACCTAGGCCTTCTGTTGTTGGCAGTTAATCAGCCGAACAAAATTCACAGCGAGAGATGCAACCTACTCTTGTCCACTTTACAGCTAATGGTCCTTGACTGATCTAATATGGTATGTAAGTTTTGTTGCATCACCATGCTGTGTTTCAATGGGTAGATAACATAGTGGCATCTATCCTCTTCAAGAATAATTATCTGTCTCTTTTGTGAGAGGCTCTTCTACTATTTTTATAAGTTTATTATTAATCCTGAAGGGTAACAAGGTGCCAGAATTGTTGGCATGCTTATCAAAATGCTTAGCAGCATTTCATCCAGTGCTATACCTTCTGAGTTCAAATTCCACTGGGACTGACTTTACATTTCATCCTCTCAGGATCAATAATATAAGTAGCAATTGAATGCTGGGATTGATGGTATTCACTTACCCTTCTCCTAAACTTGTTAGCCTTGCACCAAAATTTGAAATGATGATTAATCCTGATGGGTTCCATATACCCTCGTCATCTAGCTATGCTACTAGTTCAATCTACTACATGTATAATGTCAGCCAAGACTGTCTGTCTTGTTCTTAGCACACTTAGGCAGATCATGGTACCATACAAGTTTGCTCTCCCGTGACTTCAGGCACATTGCATCACATTGAAAGAATAAAAAACTCATTCAGTGACATGATGCATCTACAGCATGCTAAAGGTTAAAAGAAAATGGCAATATTCTATTGATAACATTAGATTTTACTGCTTCTTTCACTATATTTAAGTAAAGTTGATAAGAATTTTATGTATCATAGAAGTAATCTTTGTGAAAATCATTTCTTCTAATACCTGTGCATATAAATTATTTTAGTGTTTAAACAATACTGAAACATAACCAGTTTTTATTGGCACCAGATCTAAAATAAAGTTTATATTGCCCAAAGGTAATGGAAATTAAGAATCTAATATAATACAAAGGATCTGAAAGAAGTAATTATGTTTAATCCTATTCTTCAAATAAATGCAATTGTTTTAAAGAAATTATTTTTAATAAGCAAATGAGAAAGGTGTAACTTTCCCCATTAAGCTTCTCCATCTTGTTATTATTGAACTAATCTTTTGCTTCAGTCATTGGACTGCAACCATTCTGGGCACCACCATGAAGTGATTAGTTGAATAAATTGATCCCAGTAGTTAATTTTTTTAAGACCCGTGCTGATTCTATCAGTCTCTTTTTGGCAAACGGCTAAGTTACAGGGACATAAACAAACACCAGTTGTGAAACAATGCTGGTGACTAACACAAACATGCATGTGCACACACACACACACACACACACGATAGGCTTCTTTCAGTTTCTGTCTGCATATCTTTCACAGTATGTGCTCTCTACAGTTTCAGAAAGCCTCTATTACACCCAAATTTGTGAATTTATTATGTTGTTGTATGACAAACTCATTAATAATTGAATGAGCCAGTAAGGGAGAATCAGTACAGTTATTCAACCTGTTAGAAACAGCAAGCAAAAGCTCCTTATATCTTCATAAAAAAAAAACAAAAATAAAAACAGAAGGTAAAATATGAAATCATATAGTCTCTGAGTGATCTCTCTAGAAATATGGGGTGGTCATTGTTGGAAAGCCTTTGATTATTGATCTACTCAATCAGAGGCAATATACAGGTTCCATTTACATTTAGCAAACAAGCCTTCTTCCATATGTTTTTATCAACAAAATCTGACACACAAGGTTTTGGCTGACTCAAGATTATGGTTAAAGACACTTGCTCAAGGGTCAAACAGTGGGATTGAACTCAGAATTTTATGATTGCAAAGTGAATTTCTTAGCCACATTGTCATGCTTACACCATGCTTGCTTAAGAATCTCAAACCAAAATCTGTAGAACTATCAAAGATTAAAGTATTAATCTTTGATAGCTCTGCAGAACTACCAAAGATTGAAGAACTATTTCAGAAAGAAATACAAGTTAACTAAATACTGCTGGCTTTTCATCAATAAAGTATCAGACTATCATAAAACAAACAAAAAAAAACAACAAAAAATGTGGTTATAATTATACAGATTTGTTATGAAATAGAATATATAATCAAAGAAAATGTGTGAGAGATAGAGATAGAAGGAGAAAGACAAAGAATGAGAAAAAATAGGAAAGACAGAGAGAGAGATTAATAAAGCTTAAAAATAATTAACCTATTTCTATGTTGGATAAAAGAAAGCTAATTTGCAGTAGCAGATTTATTTAAAGAACAATAGATTATTTTAGTAAAATGTTAAAAAAAAAATAAAATGGAAATATAAAAACTGCTCTGGCTTACTCCAGTGGATTTAGAAGACTTTTAAAGCATGGAACCAAATGAGTAATCGAATCAAGAAGTTAAATTAGTCGGAAGAAAAAGAAAACCTGGAGTGGATTAATGTAGTAACATTTAGTTATAACTAGGCAACTAATGAAACAGTTGTACTAAGAATGACTGCAATATATTTTTGACTATTCAAAACATAAAGGAAAGATTAATTGAAAAATAAACAATAAAGAAAAAGAGAATGAAAATTAGAAATGATATGGAAAGAAAAAAAAAAACTTATCACATATAACATCAGGGGTTACTTTTAGATGATTTGAAAGTTGTAAAAAGAAGAAAAAAAGAGAAAAAGGTGAATAATAAATATGCAGTTGACTGCAATGTGAAAATGGGATGAAAATAGATCACATCATTTGTGTAAGTTAAAAAATATAACAGACTTTGTTACAAAACAACCAGTATTCCACTTGTGCAAATCAGCAACATTTAACATGAAGAATGCCACAAAAATATATTGTGTTATACAGCTTCAATATATCTTTATATTTTAGCTATAAGATAATCATCATATATTAAAGAAATGAACGTGTGTGTGTGTGTGTGTGTGCACAGAACTATAGCAGAAAATAATGCTATATTGACATAGTCACAAATAAAATTTCAAAGATGAACTGATATGGATAATATTGAAAAAAAAGTAATTGGCTTTCTTTACTTCTGAGAGAGAGAAAGAGAGCAAAAAAGAGAGGATGGGGTACTTTTAAAATAAGAAAATGAATAAGATATCATATGATGGAAGAAAGGTAATTTGAAGCAGTTAGCAGAGTGAAAAGTGTTGTCTATGTTTCCATTCGTTTTTGTATTTTATTTATTATTATTTTTTTCCTTTTCGTCAAACATTAGTTGATGACTAGTTAGAGTTAGATAAATTATTGTAAATGTTAACTAAAGCAGTTGAACATGTAATAACAGTCTGTGATGAAAATTGAACATTTAAAAAGTTTTTTTTTATTTAAATGAAAAGAAGCATCTCAGACTGAATGTCTGCAAATGATTGTGTTCGCAGTGGAAGATATTATAGAGAGTTTGGTGTTAAAATACATTAAACTCTACCGACTATTGATAAGATACAGTAAACAAGCTTTTGAATTTATATTCTATTATTTTCTTGGAACCATCTATCAATCACCATTCGTCATAAAGGGTTTTACTTCTTCAAAGAACTGAAGAAATATGCAGTTATGAAACCAAACAGGTTCAATATCCTGAAGACATGTGTTTTTATTATCTACATTGATAGGAAATGCAGCTGTATTTTTTTCAAATGCACAACTGCATTAGAAAAGGTGCATTAGATGGGGGTAATTATTATCTCAATAGCATATTTTTTTTCCTTCTGACAGCATTGAAATGAAAGTTACCTCCTCAACTGAATTTGTATTCTGCTTCATTTGAGATGAATAGGAGTTAATTCTTTAGATATTAATGTTTAAGGAGAAATCAGCTCACGAGTAACTAACACAATGCTAATGATAAACATCACAAATTCAGTTTTAATTTTTACTTTTATATCACACAACACTGATGAAAATAAGGCCTAAATTCATTCTTTCTCTCTTTTCACATACATAACATACACCATCAAATACACTTTATATATGATACAATCTGAAGAGGTTCTTTAGGAGAGTGAGAGTGGAATTTCCACAAAGTGAATTGGGTGAATGTCCTGGAAAATATGGAGAATATACTCAGTAGCCAAAAGAAACATGCAAAGGCAACAATTTGTCCTAGTCTGTAATTTTATCATTATCATCATTTATTGCCCATGTTCCATACTGGCATAACACCAATACTAATGAGGTCACCATGAAGCTTGCAGGAACACAAACCCCAAAGTGGGTAACTTAATGTTAAGAGATGAGTAGTAAAAAGATGGGTAAAATTATGAGAGAAGGAGCCAGAGTTTTACTCTTTCTCAACAAAACCAATGAACCAGTATGTACATATGTTTGTATGTATCTATGCACATACGTACATATGTACAGAGTCTGCCAAAAAAATGAATACACACTTCAAGAAAGGAACAATCTGTATAAATATTTTAATTCAGTTTTATGGTAATTTGATAAAACATTGAAAGAGGCATCTATATTAATACAGATATTTATACAAGTTAAATATTCATACAGATTTTTCCTTTCCTGATCTGCGTATGTATTTTTTTGGTGGACTCTGTATATATTTCATGTTATGCTTAGAAGCAATGCATGTTACCAGAATTTTTGACATTAGTCAATAAGAAGAAACTTCTCCAAATCCTGGGTAGAGTATCTGTGTAAAAGGAGTGAGGGCTGGCAAATTTGTGCTAGCGTCAAGTCATACAAATTATACGAATGAAGAAGTCAAACCAAATAATGATATTTTGGAAGCATTTAATACAGACATTTCAGATCATTGCATAACTTTCTCAGTGAACACATTTCAAAATATTTTCAAATGTGTTAACTGAAGAAGGTCATAGTCCCACTGCATGGAACCTTGGGGGAATATCTACTATATAACTTCAGGCCAACCAAATTCTTCTAAATAGATGTGGTAGATGGAAAACTAAAAGAAGCCTATCACACACATACACTATTATGATGATGATGATGAGAAAGAAAGAGAGTCCATACTTCCTTCATCTTCATTTGTGTTCTCATTGACAGTGTAATTTGTTTCCACTTCTCCATGTAAACATGTCCAGGCTAATTGCTGTTCAATAACCTGGGAGACTAAACCAGTAGGAAAGGTATCTAGCCAAAGAAAATTCTGCCCCAACATATTCTTGTCTAACCTATACAAGCATGAAAAAGTACGTTGTGGTGATGGTGTGTGTGTGAGTGTGTGTGAGAGAGATGGGGGGGGGGGAGAAATGGATGCACAGATTTAATTTTCTTCAAGGGTGACGAGTTCATAGGAACATGGTCAAACCACTTGGAATTAAGCACTCAAAGTAAGAAGTGTGTGAACCAGTATGTTTAATTCCTAACTTTTCCCTGTAATATATTTTGTAAGGTTCATGATTGTGGATTAAACCTTCACAGATTTCATGTTATTGGCCCAAATCAATTTCGACCAAACAAACCTTTGACCACAGAGACTTCAACTATGACTGTACTTGTCTTTTTAGTGTATCCAAGACAGTATCTAATTTGTTCTTTCATGTTTATATAGCAGGTCTTAATTTCAAAGAGATTTGACTACTCTTTCTAGAAGGTAGAGCAATCACATGATACGACCCTCCTTAACTGTGTAATCCCATACTTTTGGTGCCACAGATGAAATATCTTTGCTAGCTGATACTCTTATAAACTCAACAGCAGCAGCAGCAGCAGCCATTGCTGCCACCAATATGCACAATCTCTTTCATCCTCACAAAGAAACAAACATTTATGCTAAAGTGAAAGTAATTATCAGGGAGAAGTGATATTGTGATATAAAATTGATGATGTTAATAGTGAGCATTAGCTCACTATTAAATCAATTGAAATTTGAAATTTAAATCAGTTGAAATCACACAACATCAATGATACAACATCAATGACAATTCTTGTAAGGAAGGCAAAAGAAGGCATTCTGAAATTTAAATTGATTAAAAATTAAATGGAGACAGGCAGTGTGGGTGTTGGGTGGGATCTGATTACAGTAGAAAATCCATATTTCAGTATTATTACACTGCCTCAGTACTAACCCTATTTTGTAATACCTTTGAAAGGATATGGTTTTTGTATGAAAATTATTCACCAGTTAAGCAATTTAAAATAATGCTTTCAAATTTTGGCACAAGGCCAGCAATTTTAAGGGAAAGGTAAGCTGATCACATTAACCCAAGTGTTCAACTAGTACCCATAGTGTTGACCCCAAAATGACGAAAGGGAAAGTTGACTTCAGCAGAATAGCAGTTTAGAATAATGGCATCACAACCAGATTTAGAAATACAGTAGGTTCTAACTTGTGGTGTTACTATGATAGATATAGTGTAGTGGTTGTAGTGTTACTGTAATATAGTGTTGTAGCAGGTTATAACTTGAGTCATCATTATCATCATTTTGATATCTACTTTTCAATGCTTGCATGGTTAAGAAAGGATTCATTGAGCCAGATTATCTACAGCCAGATGTCCTTACTGTTGCCAACCCTCACCTGTTTCTCTGACCAGACATGTTTCCATGGAAAACTGGAAACAAAGAACAGTGTTTGTGTGACAGTGAGATTTTTTTACAAGAATTGCATGATGTCAAGATAAGTGGGGACATGGGCACATATGTTGGACTTCTTCCAGCCTCTGTCTTGCAAATCTACTAAGATTTTGATCAGCCTAGGGCTATAACAGAGGACACTTGCACAAGATGACATGCAGTGGGACTGAACACAAAACCACACGACTGGGAAACAAACCTCTTTACCACAAACCATGTCCGATAAAGGGTAAAGATCCCCCTTTGGTTATGAATGACCATGGGATTGCACCTAGAACATTCTCCTCTGAGGCCCAAGTCCAGGCAAAGCTGTTTATGGAAGACAAGTAGTTGCCTATACCTACCAGCCTCCCCACTCCTTGCCACCAATGTTATCCAAGGCAAGGGAAAGGCTGATACAGCTTGGCACCAGTGATGTTGCAACTCATTTCTGCAGTTGAGTGAACTGGGGCAACATAAAATGAAGTGTCTTGCTCAAGAACACAACACAAAGCCCAGTCCAGGAACTGAACTCACTACCTCATGATTGTGAAGCTGATGCTCTAAGCACTTAGCCATGAGCCTTCACCATGTCTGATAAATATACCATAATTTTCTGCATTCCAGCATACAAGTCAAATTTTTCAGACTACTATATTATATATCTATTGATCCTGAAAGATGAAAGCAAAAATTAAGAGAGAAGGGATTTGAACTCAGAAAGCAAGGTGCCACAATATTTTAAGAAACAATGAATCTGCCAATTTGCCACCATAAAACTTCAGTAAAGTGGGTGGTGGCACATTTGATTTAGTCAGCTGAGAAGTTTTAATTAGAATTTCATCCTTGGTGATGAGAACAATAGCATCCACTTCGTTATTAAGTTCCCATGTAGCAGATGTTATTAAGTATTTTATCATAGCCATTCTAATATTTATGGCATATTGATAACTATATTTGTGAATTAGAGAATCATATCTTTTCATACATTTCTTACTTTGTTACCTCAAGTCCAATATTTGATCAGCAAGTCAGATTAAATATGTGGTTACCTGTTTATCAATTTCAATGCTATCTCGTCAATATTTGACCACTAGCTAGTCAATAATCAAACTTTTTATTTTCTAAATAATTGCAGCTTTAATTAAGAATTCTAACTTTTTGTTCAATTGTCATTCTCATTGATTAAATAAGTCTGGTTGATATCACTGCATTCAATACTTGGGTCAGGTTCAATACTCTTCTCTGCAAGTGTGTTCAGTGAATAATATGATATATTACACATCCCATATTGCTTCTACATTTATTATTATCACACACAGCTACACATATATATATATATATATATGTTGGACTTCTATTCAGTTTCTGTCAACCAAATCCACTCACAAAGCTTTGGTTAGCCTGTGGCTGTAGTAGAAGACACTTGCCCAAGGTGCCACACAGTTGGACTGAACCCAGAACCAAGTGGTTGGGAAGCAAGCTTCTTACCACACAGCTATGCCTGCACTATATATATATATATATATATATATGTAATTCTAAGTTAAATAGGTATCGTTAGCATTATTAATAATAATAATGATAATAATAATAATAATGACAATAATAAAGTGGCTAGCAAATACAAATCTTAGAATAAGAAATGCAATATAGAGAATCTTTTATTAATAAACATAGAAAAGTATAAATGATGGGGGAAAATTCTCAAGGACACCAGATACACATTTAAAGCAATCTTTTAGTCAAGAGGTAAGGGCATGCCTCTGACCCATTACCGGGTCTCTGAGACAGTTGGGAAAGAAAGAAACAAGGAATCTGAAATCTGTCAGCTGGCCCGAATGCTTGTAATAGAATGGCCTCTGCTGAAGGCAGAATTAGAATACTCTGAAGTATGGGGTCGATTTGCTAAAGGTGGTGCTCCAGCATGGCTGCAGTCAAAATGACTGAATCAGGTGAAAGAGTAAAAGAGAAACATAGGAAGTTGCTGCTTCTGCTGCAACATTGCTACAAACTGTGAGGAATTTCTCTATCAACTCAGACTATTCATTTGAGAAAAGACAAAATACATGTAATTATAAAAGAGCTGGGGTAAAGCAAGATGGAACAATATGAAAGATTATATTTTTTGGTTTCAATTATTTTTTAAAATTGGGCTGAGAGAAAAATGACATTTTAAGTAAATTATTAATGAAGTAAAATGTCAAAATCATTGGTTCTGTAAACAATTTTAACATTGCTAGAGCTGTGGGGAATTTTTTTTTTTTTTTTAAATTTATTTCTATCATTATTATTGGTTTTGTCTTTTGCTATAACTGTCTGGATGTCAAGTAGAAAAACTGAAAAGATAATTACAAAATATAATAATTCTTTCAAGCTTTGGCCCAAGGCCAGCAACTGCGAAGGAGATAGTTGATTACATTAGCTACTGTACTTGACTGGTACTTTATTTTATCAACCCCTACAGGATAAAAACCAAATTGACCTTGGTAGGATTTGAACCTAGTAAATAATGAGAGCAAATATCATTGAGCATTTTGTCTGGTGGCACAAGGCCTGAAATTTTGGTGGAGGGGGCTAGTCAACTACATCGACCCCAGTGTTTAACTGGTACTTAATTTATCGACCCCAAAAAGATGAAAAATAAAATCAACCTTGGCAGAATTTGAACTCAGAATGTAATGATGGGCGAAATACCATTAAGCATTTCACCCAGCATGCTAACGATTCTGCCAGCTCGCCACCTTAATAATTCTAATAAAAATAATAATCATGGTTTCAAATTTTAGTACAAGTCTAGCAATTTCAGGGGTGGGGGGACAAGTTGATTATATTGATCCCAGTGTTCAACTTGTACTAACATTTTTGATCCCTAAAATGATCAAAGGCAAAGTCAACCTTGGTGTAATTTGAACTCAGAACATGAAATGCCACAAAGCATTTTGCCCAGCATGCTAATGATTCAGCCAGCTCCCTGCCTTAAAATCTGTAACATCAAATTATGAGATATTGCGTGACATCTATAATAATAATGGGTTTTTTTCTACTATATATAGGCCTTAAATTTTGGGAAGAAGAGGCTAGTGAATTACATTAACTCCAAGATCCCTGAGTGTCTTGTCCAAGGCACCTTAATACTTATAATAATGAAGCCTGTGTGAAACACATTAATGACAACAGTGACCAAAAGTTGAAATTTCACTACAGTTGCGTTTTATTACTAATAACTCTGTTTAATTCAGTTTCCACTCTCAATTCACAACTAAGTGGTAGGTTTTAAAAATATTCAATCTCAACAGAAATTTCTCCATTAAAAATAGGAGCAAATTAAGCAGAAGTGTTCTATTTGATTACAACAAAATTTATTATACAAAAAAAAAAAAAATAAATAAAAAAAATAATAATAATAAAAATGAAGTAATCCATAAACTTTATCTACAGTTGTCGTGTCTTAAAAAGAGAGTATTCAGAATGAAAAAAAAAAAAAAGGAAAGATAAAATATAATATAAATATAAAATGTAAATAAACAATAAACTGATTGATATACTTTACATCACTTCCAAGGTATTATCAGATTATTATTATTATTTTTCTTTTATAAAAACATCACAAGTCTGATTGTGTGCTAGAAATAGCTTTTCTTTAAAAATGTTATCAACTCATTTTTCTTTTTCCTGTTAATAATCTAAACGCTGGAAACTAAATAATTTCCTTATCTCTAATATTCAATATTTCCAAAGAAAATGAAAGAACAATGCCAAAGAAAAAAACAAAAAACAAAGAATAAACAAACAAACAAAAAACATTTGAGTATAATTTTGTTTCTTCTATTCCAATTGGTGCTTGCTTTAAAGACTCACTCAGTTCTCTATAATATAGTAAATTACTTATATAATGCAATCCGCTAGAAGATATTACAATGGGAATTTAAAATAGATTCCCAAGTAAAGCAATTAGTTTGCTATTTCTAAAACATTCTGATTATCATCTCCTCCTCATCAATATATCCACATATAAATCAAATACCAAGGTTTTAAATATATTTTTAAGGCATTGTTTATAAAACCAAGTTTGGGATTGCTTATATTATGTGGGAAATTTCAAATTGCTAAGACTGTAGTAGATATTTTGCCCACATCATGTAATGAGGCAACAAAAGAACAATAATAATAAAAGTGAGGGTGATAATAATAATAACAATAATACTAATTGATGCATTACTGTGACAATACATGCTTCTTCAAAGGCGGTGAGCTGACAGAAATGTTAGCACGCCAGGCGAAATGCTTAGCGGTATTTCATCTGTCTTTACATTCTGAGTTCAAATTCCATCAAGGTTGACTTTGCCTTTTATCCTTTCAGGGTTGATAGATTAAGTACCAGTTGCATACTTAGGTCGATCTAATTGACTGACACCCTCCCCAAAAATTTTGGGTCTTGTGCCTAGAGTAGCAAAGAATAATAATAATAATAATAATAATAATAACGATAATAATAATGATGCTGATGATGATTGTCACTCCTGTTGATTTTGATGTAGGAGTGATTGAAGAAAGGATTAACGAAGAAGAAAACAAGGATTAAAAAATGGAGCTGCATTTATTTGTGATAGATGCATGAATGTAATTTGAGTCCAGGTATTAATCTTGCTATAAAGTCACAATGGGGGGATTAATGATGATTTTACCTGGGACTGGTCAAATGCATCTGTTAATTACAAGAGTTACAAATGCATCTGTTAATTACAAGAACAATAAAGTTCTTTTATTGTTCTATTTCTTCAGCTCAAATGGTTTAGATGCATCATGATACATTTAATGCTACTCAGATTGATCTAGGCAATAACTTTACCAAGATATTACATTAAGCTGTCAGGATGATTTTAGTGAATATTACAACTTATTCTTATACCCTAGCAGGGGTCTTTGTTTACCGTGGGATCCCTCTATTTGTTGGCCATACCAAGAAACTTTTGGAATGTGATTATCTTGTATTTGAACTTGATTCTCAACCGCATGCTTTCGATACTGGAGAGATCACATTTTTCTAAAATTTAGACATTCGAGATCTTATCTTGCCATTTTATGTTGCAGATATTGCACAGACAGCACATGTGAAATAATAATAATAATAATAATAATAATAATAATAATAATAATAATAATAATAATAATAATGTGAAATAGTAATGATGATAAAAATAATGGGAAATAGAAATAAGAATAATTAACACCAGTAGAGTATAAATCAAGACATGACAGAGTTGGTCAATATCTACACTGGTTAATATGTCAGCATTGTAAAATCAAAACTGTTGACAAGTGGTAGAAACACTTTGCTGAAGCTGTACCTGAGGGAGAAAATGTAACAATTCTTTGGGACTTACTAGTACGTACAGACAGAACCATCAAAACTAATAAACCAGAAATTGTTGTAAAAGACCAAAATAATGAAGTCTGTTTATTGATCGACATAAATGTTCCTTGTGATCATAATATCTCAGCAAAAGAATTTGACAAGCGAAGAAAATGTAAAGATTTGTTCATTGAAATCGAAAAAATGTGGCATCTCAAGGCGGTTACAACACCAGTGGTTGTAGGAGCTCTAGGAATGATCAATAAAACAAACTGAAAATTATTTGAGTATGATCCCTGGCTTACCATCTATGCAAAAAGTGCAAAAGATTGTTTTAACAAGTATATCACATGTATTGAGAAGAACATTGTCACTGTAAGACTGATTACCACCCGTGTAAATAAATTTTTTTCTACATAACTTCATTTGATTTTATAAATGAGCAATCTGGTGTGTTTATTTCAATGGCCTAATCAATGTATACAGTGAGTTTCTTTGCCCTAGGAGTCGAGAAGACACTCAGCAAGAAATAGAAACAATAGAAAGAAGAAAACTCATAATAAAAATAGATTAATTATCTAATTACAAATTCTATTAAGTAAATACAGTTCCGACTATGAGAAAAATCAGATGCACAACATTTTCGGTTAACAGTTCTGATATTTCCAATGAAACTAACAGAGTTGACAGTTAAACAAACATACTCAAAGAGAAATGATAATCATTCTATGAATAAGAGTTATTGTTTAGCCCCAAGTCATCCTATGATTAAAGGTATTGTATATCTACTTATGATTAAACGTATTATATATCCAGGATTACATTATCCAATGTCTCCTTTGATGTAAAAAAAAAAAAAAAATTGATAAAAAAAAAAACAATAGGGAATGGTGATTCGCAGGAGACTTGACTATTGTTTCTAGTGAGTTAAGGAATACACCGAGGCTCCCTACATAATGTAGATTAAGTCACTATAGAAGCTTACTTGGCTACATTACTTATTATCAAAGCCCCATTGTAACTGTTGAAATGAAGTGGGGGAAACAGTAAAGAGAAAGAAACCACAATACAATACTTGTGTTCATTTTATTAATTTTCACAGAATGGAATATATATATATATATATATATATATATATACACATTGACTTGGTCATGGGGTGGTTACCTCCCCCGTTAAGCAAGTGTGTATACATTTGCATACTTCCTACAGCATTAACAGTATTTTAACTCTCATTTCTAGCAATGTATGTGCTTTGGCACTCTTAGTCACGCTTAGTGACAACTGAATTTTTCTTTTATGGTATCACATTGAACATAGCTGTTTATATTAATTTTATGTGTGTGAGAGAGAGAGAGTGTGTGTGTGTGCGTCTTTTTGTGTCTGTGTTTGTATTCCATCACTGCTTGTCAACCAGTGTTTATGTCCTCATAACTTACTAAGTAGTTTGGCAAAAGACACCAACAGAATAAGTGCCAGGCTTAAAAAAAGTACAGGGATCGATTCATTTGGCTAAAAGCTCTTCAAGGCATTGCCCCTGCATGGCCGCAATTCAATGACTGAAACAAGTAGAAGAATAAAAGTTAAAAAACACCTTACAAAGCAGGATATTCCCTGCATCAGCTGTTGGCTGGAGATCACCTTCTGACAATAGTGCAACTCCTTCCAGCAGTACCAAGAAGCAGCAATGCAACCAGGAATATCAGAGTTCACAATAGCTCTCTTATCCATACAGCCACCCCACTACACCGAGTTCAGCTGTAAGCATTCTATTCATGCAACAACTGCTTTGTTTTACCACTCACTGAGGATTTCTTCATTGCTCTCAGATTTTAGTTTTTCTCTCACATGCTTCTGCCATATCTACGATGAAGCATTCACCAGTTCCTTCTGTAGTTTGTGAATCACTGCTACATTAAAATCAATAAAATATGTTATGTATTTTCCGTTTATATTTTTGCTGTTTTACACCCTTTTTACCAAGTCATATGGATAGAACAGTTTATTCATTTGAGCAGTTGTTTTTACAGATCAAGTCGTATTTCAGTTCCTTATACTCACAACCATTGTTACTTAGATTTTAGAACAATAAAACAACATTTTGTATAATAATAATTGTTTCCAATTTTGGCACAAGGCCAGCAAATTTAGAAGGAGAGGGTTGGTTGTTTACATCACCCCCTATTTTCAACTGTAACTTATTTTATTGACCTCAAAAAGGATGAAAGGCAAGGTCAGACTCAATGACATTTGAATTCAAAATGTAAAGAGCCCAAAATAAATGCAGTTAAGCATTTGTTCAATATACTAACAATTCTGCCAGTTCATCACCTTAATAATAATAATCCTTTCTACTAAAAGCACAAGGCCTGAAGCATTGGGGATGAGACCAGTTGATTACATCAGTCCCAGTGTTTCACTGGTACTTAACTTATTGAGCCCAGAAGGATGAAAGGCAAAGTCAACCTAGATGGAATTTGAACTCAGAATGTAAAGGCAGATGAAATGCCACTTAGCCTGGCATCCTAACGATTCTACCAGCTCACCACCCTTATATTACAATGATAATAATAATAATATGCCCTGATGCAATACTAGACATTGCTTTCATGGTTTCTGATCTTAACTGATTGGAAGTGTTATCATGCACATGTTTTGTCTTGGTGTAAAAGATGGGCTACAACAAATATTCTGCTCGATACCATAGATTTGCCAGTCAGTTGTTTGACCTTAACCACTTGAGCATGTCCCTTGGTGGCTGACGATATGTGCATCTCTGATCAAGAGCAGGAGTAGTGGGGGAGCATCATAACCATGTCTTGAGAGGGATTCTTTGGGGTTCAGAATGTAAAGAACAAGAACAAATACTTATATCCACTGCCCTCACCCTCTTAATAATAATAATTATTATTATTTCTACTCTTGGCACAAAGCCTTGAAAATTTTGGAGGGGAAGGAGGCTAATTGATTACATCGACCCCAGTGCCTAACTGATACTTATTTTATCAACCCTAAAAGGATAAAAGGCAAAGTTGACTTTGGCAGAATTTGAACCCAGAACACGAAGACAGATGAAACGCTATGAAGCATTTTGCCCAGTGTGCTAATAATTCTGTCAACTTGCCACCTTAGAACTGGCACAAATATTGTAATTATATTTTATCCACCAGCCTCACCAATTTAATAATAATAAAAAACAATTCTTTTATTATTGTCTCGAAGGGATGAGTCTCAAAGGGAATTCATCTACTAATAATAGCTTATAATGCAAAGTTAAAAATATCTTGGATGGATGGATGGAAAAAATGACAGAATGTTGCCTGCATATTATCCTCACACCTTTTGTAACCCACTTTTCTGTATCCAAGAGTTTTTTAAAACTAATTTATTCTAAACTATTTTTTTTAAATATCAGAATTCACTTCAAGACACATTACTGATAAAGACTTACTCACATAATTAAATTCCAAATGTAAAACAATATTTCCTTAGGCAGAAAGTCATAAACTACAGGAAAGTTTTTTGTTATTAATTCTTCCCTAGTGGTTGATTATTTGATTAAATTTTTTTCCCCAGTATTTAACAGGTACATATGTAGTCACCACTCAATGGAAGAAACACAAATTTGAAACTAAAATTTCTGAATGTAAGGCCATAACTAAACAGCAGAAGTCATAATGTCTATTGCTTTACTGATTTTGCCAGTTACAGCTATTATTAGTATAATTAGGAATATATTGATAAAGAAAATTGTCTATCCAAGATGACAATGAAGAGCACATAGAAGTATATAGAAGTATACAGTTTTATAACAATGGAGGAACATATGAGTAAGCTCATCTCCTTGGTTACAAGAACTTAAATATTGTCTGAAATATAAACACAATATTCTCTAGTGACAGTTATTGAATCAGGATGTCTTGTTATGAATGATGAACATTCCAATTCCAATTCTTGATTCTCATATATCTAGCTTAGATACTGCAGTCATGGCTTTACATACATACACATATGATATATATATATATATATATATATATATATATATATATATATATATATACATATATATATATATATGTATGTATGTATATATATAATTATTTTTACATTCATTTTTGCGTGTTTGTATAAACTGGATGAGTCTTCTTTCATACAATGTCTCATCATTTGTTACTCTTCTTTGTCATTTCCTTTCTGTCTCTTTCTTAACATCAACTTTCATTACTTCTTTCTTTGTCTTCTGCACTTTCCTTCTGCTCGGGTCACTTGGTACATCTTTACCCAACTATCCTCATCCATACTCATCACGTATCCGTACAAGTGCCATCTTAAGACACGAGTACACTGGGGTTGTTATGCAGGGCTCTAACAGGTATAAGGGATCAATTCTAATCTATGTATGCTGTGGCTTACTCAATAAGTAAATACTATAAGGTCTAGTGCCTTGATTTGCCCTGGGTCCTATAATGCTGCTTAAACATTCCTGATCCATACCAGTGCAGTCGTTTCTATTTAACACAACATCAGATTCTACTGACACGCAGCTTTTCTCTCAGCTCATTTGTGCTTTGTCATTTATGCATTCTGTCATTACACATCCAACAGAGCATGCTTATTTCATTTCTTTCATACCTTTACACATCCTTTGTGTTCAATGCTCATGTTTTATTATTCATATAACTCCTCACTTTGCACATAATCATCATACAATCAGCCCTTCACTGAAATTGCAAGCAGGGCTAATAACTCCCTAAAACTTTTCAACACAATTTTTACTCTGGTTACTATATGCTTAAAACATCTCCCTTTCACAAATAATTAGATCATCTGGAAATGAATTACTTTTAATGAATTTATTAGTGGGTGCTTGGTGCTTCTATTGCTTACCCTTACACAAATGCAATATGAAAAAAAAAGACAAGACCTTCTTCTGTCAGCCTAACTCTGATCAAACTGCATCTCTTATGCATCTCTGTTGCATATTACATTCTTATTTATTGTTTAAATTTTTGATTTTTATCTTTTAATTTGTTTATTGTTATTATTATCATTATTATAGGTAGCAAGCTGGCAGAATCATTAGCAAGCCAGGCAAAATGCTTAACAGCATTTCTGCTGAGGTCAACTTTGCCTTTCATCCTTTCATCACCATCATTTAATGTCCGCTTTCTATGCTGGCATGGGTTGGACGGTTTGACTGAGGACCGGCTAGCCAGCTGGCTGCACCAGGCTCCAATCTGATCTTTCAGAGTTTCTACAGATGGATGCCCTTCCTAACGCCAACCACTCCAAGAGTGTAGTGGGTGCTTTTACATGACACTGGCACAAGGGCCAGTCAGGCGGTACTGGCAACGGCCATGCTCAAATGGTGTTTTGTTTTTACATGCCACCTGCGCAGGAGCCAGTCCATGCAATTGGGAAGCAAAGGTTTTACCACACAGCCACACCTGTACATACAGTGAGAGAGAGAGAGAGAGTGGAAAGGTGTGTGTGTGTGTGTGTGTGTGTTTGTGTGTGTGTGTGTGTGTATTGAATGAGAAGATACTATCCACATATATGCATACACACACAAATAGATCCCGGGGGGGTAATTGTTCAGTGGAGTATGATAAAGCCAATCAAAGAACTCAGAGCATTAAAGCTGAATGTCAATATGTTTTATTGAAACAATGAGTCCATCCAAAGTTATTTTGTCTCGTTCAAGAACATGTCAAATAAATATATATATATTCAAATTCGGAGTCATCTCAATGGGCTGAAAATGTAAGCAAATGAATAATATGGAGTAGCAAATGATAATAATTGTATCGTTTTATAAGTATTTTATTGCACACAACGATAAACTGTTTGACTAGAATCAATACAATGTATATAAAGCAAACACTACATGTAGAAACAAATATGTAACTCCCATTTGAGAATAAGAAGTACGTCTTAATGTAAATTTAAATAATATTTAAGAACAAATAGCATTAAATGTGTCTCTTGTGTGTGTGCGTGCACGTGTGTGTGTGTGTGTGTGTGTGTGTGTGTGTTGTCAGTTTCTGTATTGTTGCTGCTGATCAAGGAGACCTATGACCAAAGATAATCAAACTGAAATTACCCAGTCTTCTTTTGTTAAAATAATCTATCTTGGACTACATAATTCGATGTGCACTTACAGGCATAGCAGTGTGGTGAGGAAGTTTGCTTCTCAACCACATGGTCTTTTGTTCAATCTCATTGTGCAGCACCTTGGACAAGTATTTTTTTTTATCTTCCACTATAGTTCCAGGCCTGTGGAGGCGCGTGGCTTAGTGGTTAGGGTGTCAGCATCATGATCGTAAGATTGTGGTTTCGATTCCTGAACCGGGTGACGCGTTGTGTTCTTGAGCAAAACACTTCATTTCACATTGCTCCAGTCCACTCAGCTGGCAAAAATGAGTAACGCTGAGATGGACTGGTGTCCCGTCCAGCTGGGGAACACATACGCCATTGAAACTGGGAAACCGGGCCCATGAGCCTGGCTAGGCTTTAAAAGGGCGCATTTATTTTATTTATAGTTCTAGGCCACCCAAAACCTTGTAAATCCCATATGTGATACATAAATTTGGTGCTGCTATTTCTAGCAGGTTGAGCAACCATGTAGGTGCTCCCTCATTGGCTCATGGTTCTATACTTGTGTGTGTGTGTGTGTTGCGTGTATGTCAATGCTCAAAAAAATATGTACGAATCTATGAAAGAGGAAGTGGCACACTATGGAGTTCCATACAGTGTTTTATGAAGCAAAAATGTAGGCGACCATAAATGAAGACGAGAACGAGAAGAAAACGCATATTGTCATAATTGTTCGAGTATTTCAATGTCTTTTTATAAGAGCAGAATCTGCTGCTGCTACCAATCCAAACACATCTGCACATGAATTCTACCAAATCAGCATCTTCTTACAACAACTGACATCATTTTAGAAAATCAATTGATACATAACATAACTGAACTTCTGTTGCAGTTGCTATGAATAGTTGCTAAAGAAGATAGAAAATCCAGGAGTAATTCACAGAAATTATGAGGTTCAACTCAGTGGATTTATGAATACTTTCAACGTCTTTCAGTGTTATTTTATCTATTTGTTATTTCTTAGAAAGTTTATTTATTTATGTATTTATTGATAATTGATTTTATTTCTCTAAAATTCCCTACCTTTTTTTTTTTTTTTAACTCTTCATATTTATGAATTCTGACCAGAAGCTTCATCAATAGGTTTTGTTTCTGATCAGAAATGTTTTATTTATTTATTTTTTTTCCTTTCTTAAAAAAGAAAAGAATCATCAATCAATAATAATAATGATGATGATGATGATTGGTGATGATTGGTGGTGAGGATGATGATCATCATCATCCCCATCATCATCCTTGTCATCATCAAGCTACACACGCATAAATGGATAAATGGAATAAAAATGTGTTGTTGATTAGAGCAGCCAGTCATCCAGCTGTTTATTGTTGCATTGAGGTAGTTGAATAAAAACGAAGGAATTGCCCAGAAATACAGCATGCTTCATATGTAATACTTGTCTTCTCTAATGTCTTCTATTATGATGAGTGTGTGTGTGTGAGTAATATTTGAGGCACATTCCACTGATTTTTGTCATTCATTTTACGTATGGAGTGGCTGTGTGGTAAGTAGCTTGCTTACCAACCACATGGTTGCGGGTTCAGTCCCACTGTGTGGCACCTTGGGCAAGTGTCTTCTACTATAGCCTCGGGCCGACCAAAGCTTCGTGAGTGGATTTGGTAAATGGAAACTGAAAGAAGCCCGTTGGATATATGTATATATATATGTGTGTTTGTGTGTCTGTATTTGTCCCCCCAACATTACTTGACAACCGATGCTGGTGCGTTCACATCCCCGTAACTTAGCGGATTGGCAAAAGAAACCGATAGAATGAGTACTAGGCTTATAAAGAATAAGTCCTAGGGTCGATTTGCTTGACTAAAGGTGGTGCTCCAGTATGGCCGCAGTAAAATGACTGAAACAAGTAAAAGAGTAAAGAGTAAAAGAGAATGATACACAGAGTGGTTGAGATGGCAGTTACAAAAGAGAGACAGACCAAATTGCTCGGACAAGTGTATCGTATTTATTTAACCAGTCATTGTTAAGCACCAGAGTAACCCTGGTCAACCTAATTTATGATCAAATGTACTCCAGCTCTGGGCTTTCATCCTTTTCTTGACCATCATGCATTCAATATTACATTTACCCCAGAATGGAGGTTTAGGTGTCATTATCTTTAATACAATAGGGTTTATTTACAGAAACTTTAGCTGTTATTTCTAGCAGGTTGAATAGACTATATAGAAGTTGCTCTTCTCGGCTTGTATCAAACCCATTAAATGAATGTAGTGTGAAACTCTCTCTCTTGACAAAGAAACTGTTAATCAGAAATGGAGGGACAGCACCCAGAACATTTTCAGGTTTCTTTGCTATCAAAGCAGATGAAAGTGAAATGATTTCAAAAATATCTTATCAAAACAAAATATATTCCATAATAACTGCTATTTTTGTATGATATTATATATGATATGATACATTATACAAATTAAGTGTTTATTATTTAGTATTTAAAAGCTTCTAAAACTGCAATAAATCTACATCAAAAACCTGTGGTGACAAACCTATGCCATAAACCTTTGAGATAAGCCTACACCATAAACATGAGACAAACCTATCTCATAAACCAATGTCACGAAGGAACATCATAAATATCATCATAATCATTTAATGTCCATTTAGTGATGTGGGAAACCTACAACATAAACCTTTGTGATAAACCTATGACATGGTATGTGACAGACCTATAGCACAAAACTATAGGATATACTAAAATTGTATTATATGTTAACTCCACATTTTGAAATTTAGACTTTAATATGTTAGACATCAGTTTCATTTCATTGTAGTTTCTGTTTTACAAAACAACAGAGTAGAAATGACACATTCAGTATCAATTCACTGAAGTACTGTAAGAAGAAGAGATGATATATGTATTAATTCATCAAGACATTCTACAGAGCAGACATGAAGCATTCTTTATCAGCGAGATCCTCTTTTCATGAGCAAATTGTTGTTGAACAATAATATGCATATACTGTTCAGAACTATATTTGTCTATCTTTTAATCTTTTATTTGTTTAATTTGATTGTGGCCATGCTGGGGCATTGCCTTGAAGAACTTTTAGTTGAATGAATCAATCTCAGTACTAATTTTTTTAAACCTAGTACTGATTTTATCAGTCTGTCTTGTTGAACTATGTTACGTCTATGAATGTAGTTTAATTTACTGAATGCTAAAACAAAGATGTATTTGAATATTATTTGCATATTAGATGGTATCAGCTGTTAAATGTTTAATTATTTTAATAATTGTAACTGTTTTTAATTCAGGCTCAAGGCCAACAATTTTGAGTGAAGGGGATCAACTTTAGTACTAGACTGGTACATTATTTCATCAACTCCCAGAGGGCTGACAGGCAAAGTTGATCAATGCAGGATTTGAACACAAACTGCAAAAAGCTGAAACATACACACACACACACACACACACACCATACTTGCAGCAATTCACATGAATCATGGAAAATATAGTTCCTTACATGTCTGTGCAATATCTAATGATGTTTAGCTAAATGCTAATCTTACCACTTATATAGTTATATGTACAGACTGAAAAGTTGACATTTGACAAGCATAAAACATATATTTCAACAATAGCTAGCACTGCTGCCAAGATGTGATGTAACCATCTGATACGAACAGAGGAAAAAAAAACAACAACAACAAATATTAGATGGAGACAAAGTACAATTCTCACCAAAACTTTACTTATAATTTCTCTGGAAGCTAATTTTATGTTGAAATTATTTTTTAACGCTATTGCTTTCAGTAACAAAATTGTATACAATAATTATTGTATTACTTTTGCATCATTTACTGAATAAATCATTTTAATCAATCTATTATTCTATTAGTGCCTTAACACTATAATGCTCACAGTTAATAATTCTTGATGCTTCAAATAATTCTCTTTTAAAGGAAGAAATCGGCAAAATTGAAAGCTTGAATAAACTCTAAGGATTCTGCACGTCTCAATAACAAAGCAATTATAATATCTGGTGATTGTTGTAGAATTATTAACATCTGAATTGTGTGTGTGTGTAAGCATAACTATGGTTAAGAAGTTTGTTTCCAGCCAGGTGTTTGGTTCAAGCCCACTATTTGGCAACTTGGGCAACTGTCTTCCACTTTCACCTCAGGCCAATCAAAAAATAGCTCTCTCTCAATATATATATTTATATACGTTTGTATGAGAGAGAGAGGAAGTGAAAGAGAGAGAGAGAGTGTTTGTGTGTGTTTGTAATTTCCTTCATCTTCACATGTTTTCACAGATTGCACACAATGGCCTCACCAACTGTGTCATATGCTTATAGATCACCATGAAAGCATATCTGGTCTTCCTAACATATTGTGTGATATTTGTTAATAAAAGGTTTGTTGATTTGTTTTCAGCTTTCCGTGTAACCATGTCCAGGTTATTTGTTACTTGATTATCACTTCACCTGGAAACAAGCAGGGGTTAGCATCTGGAAAGGTACCCAGCTATAGAAAACTCTTCCCCCAACATGTTCTCATCTGACACATGCAGGTATGGAGAAGTAAATGTTAAAACCATGATGGTGACAATTTTGATATGCATGCATGTATGTCTGTGTGTATGTGTGTATGTATGTGTGTGTACAAACATGCATGTGTGAATCAGAAAATTGAACTTGTTGCATCCAACCCATCTGACCTTGCAGCTTGATGAAAAAGAGCAATACTTAATTTTTTTATCTATTGACTGAATAATTTTTATATCTACAAGTGCAGGCATAGCAGCATGGTAAGAAGTATACTCCTTAACCGCATGGTTCTGTGTTCAGTCCCACTACGTAGCACCTTGGGCAAGTGTCTTCTAAAGTCTTACGAGTGGATTTGGTAGTCGAAAACTAAAATAATATAAGAAAAAAAAAATCACAGGTGTGGAGAATGAATGAGAACAGTCTACCCTGGAAGACTTAATAAAGGCTTTAGTTCAAATTCTGAGAACATTACCAAATATGGCATATAACTAAAGAAAATTTAGGGTAAAATGGCTGACAAACTGTTAAGTTTTACTATTGATGCTAAAGAAACAGATATATTTTGGATTACCCTTCTATGTATTAAATTTAGTGTTTTATATAATTTTTTAAGTTAAAAGCTTTCTAAAACATTTAACTCACATTGTTATAATAAATAAAATATTAATCTCTATGATATTTATAACGATATCATTAATAAACTTGAAAATATTTATTGGAAGGTATTTTAACTCATATTTTGTTGATTAAATGTAATTTTTTTCATATATGTATAATAATTTTTAAATGAATTTAAAATGAATTGAGGAAAATCTATAATTTCAAAGAAATAATGAAAATAGCTTGCATAATCTGAATTTAAATCTCAAATAAAAAATAAAAATATTTCAATGTAAGTTAATTGAAGGTAAAGTTTTGAAAACTGGTTTCCTAATAACTTCAAATAACTTAATAATGATTTCTGCAATCCAAAACAAATTTATATTTTAAAGATTATAATCTAGAATTGAATGAAAATCGCCATTAAGCAAAACTTTTTTTTAAAAGAAATATTTAAATCATAGTTTGGATAACTGAATTTTTTTAGAAATGTCTTTTCTCTTCACTAGCAAGAGGTGTTTGAAATCCAAACTTAACTTCAATATTAACCAATTCAACATTACCATTTTTTCATACAAGGGGTTATATTTCAAGTACCTTTTTAATATTAGACAGATAGACAGATAGATATATAGATAGACAGACAGGCAGATAAATAGATATATAGATAGACAGACAGACAATAATTTTATTCACATGTAGGTTGCCATTTATGAATATAAATAAATCCCACTACTTCAGTGGTTCAATATTTTATCAACCCAGCAAAGATGACCTTAGTAAGATTTGAACTGAGAATGTTGGCCACTATAAACAAATACCTTGTAATATCATCATCATCATCATCAATCCTTGGACATTACTTTCTTCAGTCCTAGGACTCGTAGGGACTGTTGTCCTGTTTCTGTGGTTTATAAGTACACAAATAGAAATGGGCTGGCCAACAGATGGACAATCAGGGTGATGGAATGGAAAGCAAGACAATGGACAAGACCAAAGAGAAGACAAAGAGATCTCAACTGCTACCTGGAGCTTACATGGCCATGACTGACCAGAGACAGCAGTGGAAGAAGTCCTGGGGTGGGGTGAATCCCTCTTTCACGAGTGATGAAGTCCTGGATAAGGATGAGGAAGGATAAATGACTGAAACCTGAAATTCCTCCTGAAATATTTTGCTCAAGAACACAATACAGTGCAAATAATGATTTTTTTTTTTAATCAGTTGGCAGATATAAGCACTGATCAGCAAACAATTTGTTTGCTGAAAGTGTAAACAAAGCCAGCAGCTTTGTCTAGACTCTGGATTCCGCTTACATCAGTTCGATGAGACAAAACATGTCAAGACACTGGTGTCCCAGAATGCCATGCACCAAGGAACTGAGTGTGTTGAACACACTATCATCATAAAAAGCCATAGTCTAGTAGATAAAGACGTTGATTAAAGCAGTGGAGTCACCTAGAGAGTCTGAGTTCAATCCCAGGCAAAGCACTAAGGTAATTCACAAAAAATCAGTTCAAATAAAATAAAAAGGTGTCATGAAACATAGAGAACAGTGTACCCACATGGATCAAATGAAGAGCTAGGTTTGAAATTCTGATTCAACAACAGAGTTCAATACAAGATGCAGCGAATGCAACAATCAAGATGGAGATGCTAGTCTTACTAATATAAACAGTATGCATAATATATATTCTTCATCTCACAAATATAGAATTATAAAAGGGAGAAGCTATTCTCCTACAACATACACTATAGTGACTAGCATATTTTGCATATGAACCCAAGAACAATAGAAAATAATACTGTTAAATACAAATAGCCTCAGCAAATACCTCCAGGGAAACATTTCAGCATTGTTATAACAGCTAAAAGAATAGCTACAGCAACCAAGTTGATTCTTATTAACTGCAGAAATGAAGAAAACTTTAAAAGTGTTTGGAAATGGACTGAAATATTAGGTGAAATTATTAATGAAATCATCCGAGGAATATGATTCTCATTCAAGGGAGCAAAACTGCCACAAAGGAAAATGATGCTTCAGCAATTGTATGCCCTGGTTAGCAAATTGGCAACAGATCAATATATCTACCAATTATTTCAGTCTGGATATTGTTGAAATGGAATCATTATTAACCTTTTAGCATTCAGATTATTCCATCAAATGTAATGCTTATTTACTCACATTGTTTTGTGCTAATCATGGATTATCTTATAGCTTTGAGATTTTTATGATGTGGTTGCTTATTTTCAGAAGGACATCACAGGTTAAGTGTGAGAGACTGTATCTGGACGGTTTGAACATAAAACATATCGAATATTTTGGCCAGATATGGCTAGATTAAATGCAAGAGGGTTAAATGGTAATGATTAAGATATTCCTTGTGCACCTGGTTATCTTATCCTCAATCCTGATGCACTAAATGACTTGGATCAATGGCATTGACTTGTTTTATCACATTATGGTGTTGATCAGTATCTCTTAAAAGTAGGTTGGGTAATCCACACAGTTTCTTCCAGACCATATGCATCCATTATGATTATGGACAATTGCAGCTGATGCTGTTGTAATAACGATTTACAAGAATAATCTTCATGGAATACTGCCAATTTTTGGCATAATTTCTGGTATCTTGGCAAAATTTCCTGCTACATCATGCTCTGCAGCTGCCACAGACAAACGAAGACATCGCCAGGGAATACAGTGGGTTAAATGCAATTAAAAAGTATGGCAATGCTAAATATTGAGCAAAATATTGCTAACATGTCTGTTGGCAAAAATGTTGACCATGTAATTGATATTTTTACTGCCAAGAAAGGCAGAAAACAATGTATCTTTTAAGTTACATATTGTACGATTGGAGCTAATTGTGATTCATCGATTGATAAAAAAGATTTTTATATTAGAAATTGGTATTTATGTTTGTAGCCATGTAAAACCGTAGGCAGACCAACACATTTACTCTCTTAATTTGAGATCACCCATCAATGTATATTGTGTATTTATTTTCATGTAATTTCGATTTTAATAAATTATGCCAGCAGAGGACAAAAAAAAAAAAAGAGTTTGGTTAAACAGCATGAAGGTAACTAAATACATCAGTGATATTTTTATTCCCCATTAGTTTTCTCTGAGCTGTTAATTGGTAGAATATATCCAAGTGATCTGGAAGTGAACAAAATTGGTGTTGCTGTGGATATAGTTAATTATTTAGATGTTACAGTGATGTGTAATAATATTGATAATAATATTGTAATTAAAGCTTATAATATGGCTATTAGTTTTCATTTTCAAGTAAAAGCAATGCCA
The DNA here is from genome assembly GCF_046866305.1 of Octopus bimaculoides. Classification (NCBI taxonomy): domain Eukaryota; kingdom Metazoa; phylum Mollusca; class Cephalopoda; order Octopoda; family Octopodidae; genus Octopus; species Octopus bimaculoides. Next base: position 28,780,630 of record NC_142950.1, on the reverse strand, counting down.
TTTGCAACATGCTGCATTTCAATTAGAATAGGATATAACATTTTTTTTCAGTCAGTTTATTAGATACGACAATATCATAAATGTTGTTGATTTATTTATAATGTGAAACAATTGATGAAGCATATGGTTAGGTTAGGTTATCAATACTTAATTAAGAGTTAATTAAAATTAAAAATTTCCATTCTTGCCTTGGTAAATATAATGATCAAAAATATATTGTTATTTTAAGCATACAATTTGATATTAAACTTCATGTATATATATGTATGTATATATATATCCTCGTATTGTGTATATGACAAGTGCCTTGCACTGCACTCATAAAAGCCTCTATACTACTTGTTGTTGGCTACTATATATTATTCACATGCCAAGTTCACTGTATGGGATTGCTATATATGCAGTACTTCGTGTAGTGCAGGATAAATATACTAACAATAAATACTTCACAGATGGCGGTCAAAGCATATGTAGCAATTCATTAATTAATATATATATATTTATATATATCATCATCATCATCATCTTTTAACGTCCGCTTTCTATGCTAGCATGGGTTGGACGATTTGACTGAGGACTGGCGAACATATATATACAGAGACAGAGAGAATGTATAGTCTCAATGCCCCTGAAACTGCTTATATATTATAAAATATCAATACTAGGTCAAAAAGATTTGAGCAAAGGAAATGTAGAAGGCAGATTAAGGAAATACAGGAAAGTCTAATGATGAAGTAGGTGGATTACTAGTGGAAGGTCAACAGTGTTGATAGTGCAGATGTATTTCACTGTGAAACAAAATTTTTTTTTTTTGTCTTTGGTCAGTATGTGCTATTTCCTATTTGCTTCTTTCTAGAAGTCAAAGGAAATGACTACTATTCCCTTCAAACTTTGCTTTTGTAACCTGGACATCAATGTTTTGAAACTGACTAATTTTCCATTACATTTCAGACAGATTTAGTGCTGAGTTGCTGAAGCAGAAATATCATTATAGCAAATATTCTGCTCAATACCACAGATTTGTTAGTCAGTTGCTTGACCATAACCACTTGAGCATGTTGCTTAGTGGCTGACAATATGTGTATCTCTGATCATGAGCAGGAGTAGTAGGAAAGCATCATAGATCGTGTTGAGGGGGAATTTTGTGGGGTTTGAATAAATGTAACAAAAGCTAATTTTGGAGTAAATAGTAGCCATTTTTCATACTTTCTAGGGGTAAACAAATAGGAAATAAAGTTGCTACCCAAGGACAAAAATCATCTTAAAAAACAGTGTTATTAAAGACATTCCAGTTGTGACTATCCTGTGTGGTAAGTTTACTTCACAACCACATGGTTCTGGGTTCAATCTCACTGCATGGCACTAGGCAAGTGTCTTCCACTATAGCCCCGAACAGACCAAAGACTTGTGAGTTGATTTGGTTAACAGAAATTGAAAGAAGCCCATTACATTTGTGTGTGTGTGTGAGTGTGTGTTTGTCTTTTCCCTGCCACCACCACCATCACTTGGTAACTGGTGCTGGAGTGTTTATGTCCCCGTAACTTAGTGGTTCAGCAGAATAGACCTATGAAATAAGTGTAAGGCTTAAAAACAAAACAAAACAAATTAAGTACATGGATTGATTTGTTCAACTTAAATTCTTGAAGGTGGTGCCTGCCCCATCACCAAGTAATTTGCAAGACAAGAAAGAATAAGAAAAAGAGGAAAAATCCTCCTCAGTTAGGTGGCTGGGAGAATATTTGAGAGGGACGGGCTGTGGTTCAGATGTTGACGGGCTAAATATGATTGAGTGATAAGTCTAGGCGACTTGCTTTAAAGGAGCAACATGGCTACACTGCATTATATAAGAAAGGATGGGAGTAACTAGAAAGAAAATGGATTTAACATTTTATATATGAGAAAGAGAAAACTGCAATGAAGCCAACAGGTAGCAGACTGAAAGTACTTCGATTCTGAACACATAAGTATTAAATGTCACAAATATATTTAATTAACTCATAGGTGATGAATTATATATGTATGACTGTTTTCTCTAAACCAATTTTTCTCAGCTACATTTCTAGTACTACCGTAGAAATCTAATTAACATTATCTGTTAGATTCAATTGATATTCATTTATGACATTTTCCAGAATTTTCCACTGTCAGGATAAATGTCAATGCCACTTGGGAATGAAAACATGGAGAAAATAAGGTTTTTCACTAGCATCGTACACCAATGTTGTTCTGTATTAAAATTCAAATTAAGAAATTAACAAAGTAATGTAGAATTATATGTATCGGATTCCTTAATCAGATACATATAATCAGATGCAAAAATTTTTTATGAATTGTTCTGAGAAAACTGAAACAACAACAACCATTACCACTACTACCTCTTCATCATAATAATTTATCATTTGTTTTCCATGCTGGCATGGGTTAGACTGTTTGACAATAGCTGATAAGCTGGAGAGCTGCACCAGGCTCCAATCATCTGTTTATGCTTGGTTTCTACAGTTGGATACTGTAAATATTTATATTTACGTAAATATATATATATATATATATTTACGTAAATGTTGAACAATGAAAATGAGTGCTCAACAACACATTGGTGGATAGAATTTCTTTATTTGTGTATTAAGGCTAACATTGGTTTTATGCTAAAAAAAATAGAAGTGAAACAGGAGGGACTACCATCCATGCAACGTCTATATTCCTCCCTGTGCCTGTTAAATCCTATGACCATGCTGTAAGACTTTACTTCCACACACACCAGCTTAATTTAATTCGTCCTTAGTTGAAAGACACCTGTTATATTATCCTATTAATTACTTTTGTATTTGTGTAACATTTCTCTGTTTCTTTTTCCTGTCCTTGTTTTCTTATACATTCGCTGCTTTCTTCCAAGGAATCTAATGCTCTTAGCTTAGTTTTTCCTTGGGGCTGGCCAGACTGGAGCAATCTTGAGTATAACCAGCCGAAATTGCAAAGATAATCTGGAACTCGACTGAGGATAGAAAATTCCGAATGACCCATCCTTGTTTTCTTTGTATCGTCTGTCTGGATGTTTTGTTGTCCCAATTTGTATTTTTTATATATACATACATACATATATATACATACATATATATATATATATGCATACATATATATATATATACATATGCATACATATATATATATACATATGCATACATATATATATATATACATATGCATACATATATATATATACATATGCATACATATATATATATATACATATGCATACATATATATATATATATACATATGCATACATATATATATATATATATATATATACATATACATATATACATATGCATACATATATATATATATATATATATATATATACATATACATATATACATATTTATATATACACACATATATATATACAAACATTTATATATACATACATACATACATACATACATACATACATACATACATACATACATATATATACATACATACACACATACATACATATATATAATATATATCCAGATATATATAACAATATGATAATAATAATAATTATTATTATTATTATATTTATCCTAAATTGAAAGAAGATCCATGTGTGTATACCCATACCATTGTATTATCCTGGGAGATGGAATTAACAGGTGATAGCTGACAAGAAGCATAGAATTTTTAAGAGCTCATCATGAGGCTTTTGTCCAAAGTAAACTAAATGGACACATATTTTTTTTCCATATATATGGCCTCAAAAATATTTTTTTCAATGACAGCATATGAATAAATAGTAAATTAAAATCAAACAGAGCTTACCATGATTGAAACTTTATTGAGAAAGGGACAAAAGTAATGGAGTTTTGATTGATGAATTTGTTGAAAAGAAAATTTCAAATTTTTCTAAATATATATTGATTTATGCTTGTTAATAGCAGATAGTTAATACATAAAAACCAAATTGTAATTTTCTTTTTTTTTTTTGAAAAAAATCTATAAAATCTTTGTAAATTACACTTTTTAATAGAATCTATACATTGTGTTATCTCTTAGAAATGTAGGCCAAGTTAATACAAAGCTTACAATTGTTTTAAAAATACACTTTGATATATTGATGGCATTTGACTAAATTATGTTCTTTTTTTTAGTTTTTATTTGTCTTTTTTTATTTGTTTGGTTTGGAGGAATTGGCTGTGCTTATTAAAAAAGAAAAACACCCCCTCTCTCAATTCACTGAAATGAGATGAATACTTTTCTTAATGTAAATTGATATTGTTTAGCCCTAGGTCAACACTGAATGGGCAGACTTATAATTAAACATCTCCTTAGCCCCAAGTTAACTGATACCTTTGAATGAATTTGGTTGAGGAAGATGTTAGGAAACCTGTCAGATATATATATATATATATATATATATATATATATAGAGAGAGAGAGAGAGAGAGAGAGAGATGTGTGTATAATTAAAAATATATCAAAGAATGGAGTTTGTAAATTGTGTTTATTGTTTACAATTGTTTCATTGATTTTCGTTATAACCAATCTTGCATCATGTTGTCACCATGAATATATAACATGTACAACAAATGTCTTTGTGTTTGACTTCTGTTTGCTGTTCCTACTACAATTTGACGATTGATGTTGGTTTGTTTACATCTCCATTACTTAGTAGTTCAGCAACAGTGACTGATAGAATAAGTATCAAACTTAAAAGTACTGGAGTCCATTTGTTGGTCTGCAATCTAATGACTGATATGTGTAAAAGATCTCATCTCTTCAGACATGATATAGCACAGGCTACATCATTCAACATATCTTTTTTAACAAAAAAAAAGCGTGTAGGATGTGATTTGAGGGAGATGCAGTTGTTATTTTTAGCAGGTTTGAGTTGTCATATACAAGCTGCCTTGATGGTTCATTTTAATGTGATTTTGTTCCTGTCTATCTGGGTTAGATAAGTTTATTTAAGCAATGCATTATGTTACACCAAACAGAATGTGATAGCAGTATCGGTGCCAGAGTCCATTGTTAAATAGTAAAAAAAAAAAAAAAAAAAAGAAGCTTAATGCCAAGATCTAGACAGAATCAACTGGACAGCTATCAACTTAGTATAAATAACTTATTGAAGACAGCTTAACCAAACTAATCTCCTGTAGTCAATTCTAAACAAACTGGATTGTTTCAGACTGTTATATATCATTCTAATATAGTGTATAAGAAATGCAGTGATATAAGTGAAGTTGTCAGATGTATAGCTAGAATACATACATACATGCATATATATATATATATATATATATATATATATATACACTTGTATGGCATGTTTAATGCAAACTGCCAGATGTTCTGATAAAATGCATCACATATACACATATATATTTGCCAGATGTGTTTAAATCAGATGTATTGATAGGATGAAACACATATATACACACCTGATTGGCATGTTTAACACAATTTACCATATGTAAATAAAATACACATACACACTTAAATGACATTTTAACACAAGTTGCCAGATGTACTGATAAAATGTACACACACACACATGTATATACATGCACACACTTAAATGACATGTTAAGCACAAGTTGCCAGATATACTGATAAAATGTACACATATACAACCCCCCCCCCACATACACACATCACAACAATACACCTGATGCCCCACACCCCGTTTCTTCTTCCTTTTTCACTGTTCACTTCCTGTGCATATTCTATGGACTGTTCATGCAGTTTTGGTTACTTTTTCTGTTGAGTTGTAGTTCACCTGGGCACTGTATACAATACGTTCATTATTATTATTATTATTATTATTACATAAGGTGGTGAGCTGGCAGAATCATTAGTGCACTGGGAAAAATGCCTGGTGGTACTTTGTCTATCTGTACGTTCTGAGTTCAAATGCCACCGAGGTTGACATTGCCTTTCATCTTTGCAGTGTCAATAAATTAAGTACCAGAGAAACACTGGGGTTGAGTTAATCGATTAGTCCCCTTCCCCAAAATTTCAGGCCCTATGCCTATAGTAGAAAGGATAATAATAATAATAATAATAATTATTATTATATACACTTAAATGACACATTTAACACAAGTTGCTAGATATGCTGATAAAATGTATCATATATATATATATATATATATATATATATATATATATATATATATATATATATATATACATACAATTCAGATACAGTGATAAAATATACACTCACACACACCTAAATGACATGTTTAACATAAGATGCTTGATATACTGACAGAAAACATGTACTCCCCATCTCTCTCTTTCTTTCTCTCACACACACATTTAAATGACATTTAACACAAGTTGACAGAAACACTAAAAGAATATGCACCCTCCTCCACACACACACACATACCTAAATGACATGTTTAACACAAGTTGCCAGACGTACTACAAGAATGTACACAAGATGCCAGACAAACAGATACAATTTATGCTATACATACATGACACACATAACACGTCACATAAATACTAATACTTCATGGCACTGCTGTAGGCTGGAGACGTTACCTTTTGAAAATCAATAAGAGGCGCAGCAGATGAGCTATTAGGGTACTAGATTATTGATTCAAGCTCTATGAGTTTAAACTGTCAGTGGCACTAAATTACGTCTTTAAGCAGGGTACATCATTTCAGCTATGTCTATCAAAATTTAAATGTTGAAGTGAATCTAACGGATTTTGTGTGTTATTTTAAATGGCTTATAAACACCTTCCACGCAGCAATTGTTTTCGTTCCAGCACACGATCTCAGATCAGGTCACTTGCTATGCAAGTACATCTCCGTAATACATATATATATATATATAAGTATATACACACACACATATACACAGGGGTTGGACACACACACACACATATATATATATATATATATTCAGGAGTTGGACAAAATAATGGAAACACCTAGCATCATAATTTTGAAATATCTATAAAATTGTCAAAAGCTTGTTTATTTTCATGTTTTTTTTATTTATTATCAGTGTTGCTTAATATGTTTTGCTAAAATTACTGTTTCTTTTCAAATATCATCAGAAAAAGGTAATTAAAATGACAGATCTATCGGAGTTTCAAAGAGGTTAAATTCTTGGTGCTTGTATAGCAGGCACTAGCGTAACGAAAACAGCCGAAATGTTTGGTGTATCATGAAGTTCTGTCTCGAAAGTAATGACAGCCTTTGGGAAAGAGGGAAAAAACCTCCTCGTCAAAACAAAACTCTGGAAGAAAAGAAAACCAAAACTTTCAGATAGAGACCGTTGGACTCTTACATGAATTGTTAGAAAGTATCACAAAAGTACAGCTCCCAAAACTTCTGCAGAGCTTAATGACCACTTCGAGAACCCAGTTTCCACAAAACCTGTTCACCGGGAGCTGCACACAACACTGGATTTCATGGGAGGGCTGCAATCAGAAAACCACTATCTCCAAAAATAAACATTGCAAAACATTTAGAGTGGAGAATGTCATTTTCTCAGATGAGTCATTCTTTACCCTATTTCCAAGCATCAGCCGAGTATATGTGTGGAGACAGCCAAAAGAAGCATTTGACCCAAACTGCCTTCTTCCAACTGTTAAACTTGGAGGAGGATCTGTGATGATCTAGGGGGCTATATCGTGGAAATCTGATGGCCCAATGGTTTTGAAAACGCAATCTTTCAGGATGTTAATGCACCAATTCATACAATTAAAGTTGTTACTGAATGGCACGAGGAACATTCTAGTGAAATTGAACATCTTATCTGATCACCACAGTCCCCAGATCTCAATATTACTGAAAATCTATGGTGCATTTTAGAAAAATAAGTAATGAGTCAATATCCTCTACCATCATCTCTAGAAGAACTGGAGATTGTTTTAGCTGAGGAATGGACAAAAATTCCTTTGGAAACAATTCAAACTTTGTACGAATCCACACCCCATATCAAAATAAATTTGTTTGAAATTTTAAGGTGCTACCATTATTTTGTCCAACTCCTGTATGTATGTGTATGTATACTGACTAAAACAGATAAAAGATATATATATATATATATATATATATATATATATACATATATATATATATATATATATATACATATATATATATATGTATATATATTGTGTGTATGTGTGGAGGAGGAGCAGGGTATACAGACACATGCACATTTTAAAAATTCATATTCATATCTTTGTTTTGGAATAATCCAGGTCTGGATCTTATTTTTCCAATGAAATTTCATAAATAAATTAAAAAGATGTCAGTAAAAGAAACCTCTTTAAGATGTTTATTATTGAAATAGAAATATTTAGTGGTTCTATAACAAATGAAAGGAACTGTTCTTCTGATGCACTTCTGCACAATTTTAACATACAAAAATCCAACACTATGGTAGAAGAAACTTGACTTAAGAGTCAAGCAGTGAGTTGGAACATGAAGGCATGTAGCTGTGAAACTAGCTTCTTAACCATGCCTTCATGCTTGACTTTCTCCTTAGCAGAGAGAAAATAAATCTTTCAATTTTTATACATGAAATAAAGTGAGTTATTTAAACATGATGCAAAATATATTAGATTTTAGTTTAAATTTACTACCAAATCTTAAACATTTATTTAGTTTCAATTAAGAAGTCATTGAAATGAAGCCTCTGCATATTAACTGCATAAGTTGGTAAATCATATTGTAAATTACAAGCTTAAAATTACACTTTGAACATGAAGCAGCTAATATAAAACATGTTGCAAATATTATTTGTGCTGAAGCAGCTATTACCTTGAGCTAATGAGAAAGCTCATGAGTAGTTACTCAACCACCTAAAAAGAGCAGCTAAATTTCTTTCATACACAATCCGTCCTCTTAAATTAATAAAAAAAAGTCCATTAGATAAATCAGTTTAATGAACCCAAAAAGGTGGGATTTCTATGGCTAGATTTTTGTTGACATTGGGATTAAACAATGAGTAATAACAAAGAACCATTCGACCACTTCCCAGACTTCTTATAAGTTTGTATGTAATTATAGTACAGATGCTATGATTCCTGGATTATAAAAGGATTGATTACAGTGTATAAGCCAGAGGTGAACAAATGTAAAAATTTCTTATTTTTAGATTCTAAAATAGACTTTAGATTAGTAATTGGATTAATATATTGCCAAGTAAGAGAAGATTATGAAGCTGACTTGATGTTAAAATATAACAGAATGTTCAATTTTACAATATGCCATCCAAAAAGGTGAAAGACTAAGAGGCCAAATTGATTTTCAACATATCAAGCAATAACTCTACTGGGATTAATTCAAATATGAAAGGTGGTGTTGATAATAATAATAATAATAATAATAATAATAATAATAATAATAATAATAGCAACAGCAGTGTGCAATTTATTATATTAGATAGACAAATAGATGGAGGGAAAACGAATGTGAATTCTGTTAATATTGAAATCAATTAAAACAATCTCTAATATTTTCATATTTCAGTAATAATTTCCTGGGAATATATCAAAGGAATAAAGAAAATAACAGCAATAGAATGGAGAAATAGGTTATATAATCACCAGACAATATCCAACTTATAACAATAAAAACTAGAGATTTTCTAATTAATCAGAGAATATGTAAATAATTAATACGTTAAAGTGAAATATTACAAGTAATTGCTTTGATGGAAGTGGATTGTATTTCATGTCGTGTTCAATTTGGCAAATTAACTAAACTTTTTGGTACAAAGTTTTGTAAAATTAATATGGAATATATCCTCATCATTACCATACTTCTTCCCATTATACATCTAATTCAATCACAGAGATTCTACATAAATCACTAAAAGTATTAAACATATTAAAATAGTTCAACTAAATCATTACCACTCAGACTTGAATAATTTTACAGAATATCCAACCCTAAGAAAATACATTCTTCACAGTGTGGTCACAGGTGAGAAACTAGCCAATTGCTATTGTTGTTTAATGATGATTGCAACAGATCTCAACTCTTGAACCTGCAGATGAAGAGGACTGCATATGACAGACATGCAACAGAAGGCACCACCCAAACTTATAACTGGACCAGTGGCGGTCTGTTGCAGTTTTGTAACTGGATCCTGCATGTCTCATTCTTTATGCGCCTCAGATGAAGGTCATGAAACCAAGTACATGGGTCACTTCCTAGCAAACTGAAATCCATCTTAAATCCATGCCATTGTCACTTTCTACTCTGTTTTAACTCCAGCTTAGTCCTGACTAGCTTTTGTATAACCATCTGAGCTTTATAAATTAGAAAATTACTATTTTCAAATCTCACAACGTGAAATATTCAGCAACAGTACTCTGTAGTAAAGATTGTTTGCCAACATAAAATGGCAGTCCTGGTTTAGGACTAATGTTGCTGTTATTTAGCCCCAGGAGACATCATCTCCAGCTGGCTATACACAAACTGAGTTTCTCTCAGTTTCCATTTATCTAATCCATTCACAAAGCTTTGGTCATTCTAGAGCTATAATAAAAGGTATGCCCAAGCCAAGCCTACACACAAACACACACACACACACACAAATATATATAGGTGCAGACATGGCTGTGTGGTAAGAAGCATGCTTCCAACCACATGGTTCCAGGGTCATTTGCTATTAGGCAAATGTCTTCTACTATAGCTTTGGGTTGACCAAAGCCTTGGTGAATGGATTTGGTAGATGGAAGCTGAAAGAAGTCTATCATATATATATATATATATATAGGAAAATGAAAAATAATAAGGCAGAATGCTAAACTGGAAGCATATTTTAATAAAAATTTCTAACCGGCTTTCATTGCATAACAAAGTTTCAAGAAGAGGGAGAATGAAAATGTTTTTTACAAAGAAGTACAAAATGAAGAAAATAATATATAAAAAAATAAACATACTAATACATTATATTGTCTTTGAGCTTTTAAAGTTCAATGGTAATCCATGTATATAATGGTTGGAAAAATAAGGATGCATGAGGATTGAGAGTTGTGTTAGGTTTAAAAAAAGGGTTAAAAGTTTGTGTTAAGCAGGAAGTGTGGTGTCAAAACAGGAAGTGTGTGTAAGGGGAGACAAATCTTTTTAGTTGGAGTTATGAACTCTTTTTCAACAGGAAGTTTGTCTCCCCTTACACACACTTCCTGTTTTGACACCACACATCCTGCTTAACACAAACTTTTAGCCCCTTTTTTCTTTTTTTAAACCTAACACAACTCTCAATCCTCATGCATCCTTATTTCTCCAACCATTATATACATGGATTACCACTGAACTTTAAAAGCTCAAAGACAATATAATGTATTGGTATATTTATTTTCTCATATATTATTTTTTTTTTATATATTATTTTCTTCATTTTGTACTTCTTTGTAACAAACATTTTCATTCTCCCTCTTCTTGAAAATTTGCTATGGAATGAAAGCCGGTTAGAAATCTTTATTAAAATATGCTTCCAGTTTAGCATTCTGCCTTATTATTATTTTTCATTTTCCTATTATTTCTCCACGTGCGGTTAACACAACCCCACTATTTACTGACTTATATATATGTGTGTGTATATATATATATATATATATAAGTGTGTTTTTGTACCTGTGTTTGCCACCACCACTACAACTACTTGACAACTAGTGTTGGTGTGTTTATTCCTTGAAACTTTGCAGTTCAGTAAAAGTGACCAATAGAATAAATATCAGGCTTAAAATCAAAATGTACTGGGGTTGATTTATTTGACAAAAATTTCTTCAAGGAAATGCTCCCGCATGGCTGCAGTCTAATGACTGAAACAAGTAAACAATAAAAGATGTGTTGCTGATTGACTTGTCTTGTCGTATAGAACTAGATCCTTGGTGGTACAGAGAGAAGCAAGTAGTATATAATGTTTCAGTCAACCTATAAAACTGTCTCCATTCAATTTCATGGTTTACCTTTAATTCCAATCAGCTTTTGAATATTAAGAAGGGTTTCATTAAATATATGTCAGAAGACGTGTTCAAGCAAGAACTAGTCATACATTCACACTGAATATGTACATATATTTAATATTTACTTATATACAAGCATTAAAATTATGTGTGTGTGTGTGTGAGAGAGAGAGAGAGAGAGAGAGAGAGAGAGAGAGAGAGAGAGAGAGAGAGAGAGTCAAACAGAGAAAGATAGAGAGAGAGAGATTCACTTGGTCATAATCAAATGGACAGAAAGTGTCAGTTTCAACACAGTGTAAGCATCTGTGTCTTCAATCAACCATTTTGATTAAAATGACTGATTGAAGGTACAGGTGTTTACTCCTGGTTGAAACTGACACTTTTAACCAGTTTGGTTCCAGCTAACCAAATTAGATTATTATATTCTGCTTAAATTATTGGATATCTTTCCTTCCACTTGCTCTCATTAATGTGTAGGTCATACACACAGATTTATACTTAATATAAGACAAGAAACTTCTCATTAACCTTTTTCAATGGAATCTCATTGACCAGCCTGGCTACTAAACACACAACTACTCAACATCGGTGTCTGTATGCATTTGCTCAACCAGCTAAATCACTAAGAGCAACCAAATGACTTTTGATTCACATTATTCTGTCTCGTATATGAGAGACACATTGGATAAGGTAGTCCTACATACCAAATTTATGATCTAGTAACAAAGATATATATATATATATATATATATATATATATATATATATGTATATATATATATGATAGGCTTATATTGATTTCAGTGCATGAGAATCCAGTTGTTTGATCAATAGGAAAAATCTACTCATTGAATTGGCATGCAGCTGGTTGATTATTCCACAAACATGTGGACCCTTGAAGTAATTCTCAGGTACAATGTTTGACAAAGTTACAGCTTAGAATTACAGTTACAACCCACCCAATGAAATTCTATGCAGTTTGTGTGTGTGTGTGTGTGTGTGTGTGTGTGTGTTTTTCCGTCCATATATTACTTGGGCTAGTGGGACATTTACCTGTGCCCTACATAAACAAATTTCACAGGGTCAGTGTCATAAAGGTATCTGTCATTTAATTAATGTTAACATGGAAAAAGCAGATGTAAAAACCAATGATACTGATGGATGTGTGTATGTATGTGTGGTTAAGAAGCTTTCTTACTAACCATGTGGCCTGAGGTTCAATCCCACAGCATGAAACCTTAGGCAAGTGTCAAGAATATATATAGATATATGTGTGTGTGTATCTTTGTGAATGTCTCCACCACCACTTGATAACTGGTGTTGGTATATTTATGTCCCTGTAACTTAGCAGTTCAACAAAGTAATATATTTGTATTAAAATATTTGATTTTTCATTGGAAACTTTTTTCTAGATTATCCAAATCTGGGTTGTCCATTTATCTAATGTTCTTCCTAGGGGTAAGATGAAATTTTTTATGTTTGCTGCCCTCACATGTCTTTGCCACTATATACACAGTGATGCTTTACTCTAGCATTGTAAATTTATCAGCTGCTATTTCCAGTAAACATCGGTGCCTTGTTGTACCCCTACTATATATATATATATATATATATATATATATATATACATACGCATGTGTGTAAAAGTGAATTTTGCTGATGTATGTTTACATACATTTGAAAAGCAATGGAAAACAAGTGCAGAACAAATATTGAAAATACCCCTTCAAAGAAAACTTTTCCAATATTTGTTCTGTACTGATTTACAGCCACTCCCATATTATTCTCGCTATTAGAAATGCATTAAAATAGTGATTGATATATTTGAAATTTGCAACTTAAGACACTATTGTTCACAAAATACAACCAAAACATAAAAAAGTAACGAAAATCAGCACATTATGATACATAATAACGTATATTTACATTTTCATTCAAGTTATTTACAGAAGGAGTACAATTCAGCCCATTGTCAACAAAACTTACAATTTATATAGTTTGTATTTTGATGATTAATTATTATTAATATAGTGAGATATATTCCTTTGATAATTAATCTTCTTCTCATCTGCATCTACATTTTCAGTTTTGTTTTGAATGTTTTGAAGAAGGACATTTCTTTATTTACTGTGTATCACATGGCCTGAAACTGAACCCACAAACTTACTGTACTCAGTATAAGTTAGTACAATGCCTGACATCAATTATTAATGTGGCACCAGCACAAATGCTTTTCTGTGGCAAAAGCACTCGTACCTGTGCCATGTAGAAGCACTCGTTCCAGTGTCACATAAAAATCCTCCTCACACACTGTACACTGGTTGAT